>NC_053154.1:121388919-121688919 GCF_016835505.1 Polypterus senegalus | reverse complement strand
CATTTTGTAAAGCACTTTGAGTTACATCATTTGTATGAAAATGTGCAATATAAATAAATGTTGCTGTTGTTAGTGTTGTGAGTGCCTTTTGCTTTCAGTATATGTGTAGGACTTATTGTCCCTAAGTGGCCCATCTTTTGAATACAGTACTGACGTGTGCAGGACCTCTCCTACTGCTACTGCTCCAGCTCCAGTGTAGTTCTTACTTTCTCCTTCTCAATCTCATGAATATTTTACTTGGTACTTTATCTACCATAATTAAAGGATGTGCTTGTGTGTCTGTTTGTATGTCCATCCAGTTGCTATGCCTCTGTCATTCCAATAGACGGTGCACCACAAACATTTATAGTTATAAAATGCACTACATTTGTCATTCTAATAGATGGTTCATCACAGACACTTTCACTGCTTTTATGAATGCCATACCAAACCACATATAACACAGAGATATGCAGTGCATGGTGCAACAGTAACGCTGAGGTCTATATGGATTATTTAGAATTCAACCTGTGTTAGGTAGGTTGTACAGCTAGTACTTTCATATGCCACCAAGGCATTGCCCTCGCCTGAATTCCCTCTTATTAACTAAATACCTCCTCAAAGACTGTACTATTTTGGCATGGCAGTCTGATAAAGATTACAAAGATAAATAAGACTATTGTAGGACGCCAAGTCTTCTACTACTTGGCTCCTAAGATGTGGAATAACCTGCCTGCTTATGTAAAGAATATCTCATCAGTCACAGTATTTGAATCCAATCCTCAAGACTCACTATTTTAGTCACATACTTATCATGATTAGAGCTGCAGATTAGGATGTTCAGATTGCAATTGTGTTTGTTAGTCATTTGTGTAAAAATATAAGCTTGGCAATCATTACACATTTTGGGTATCCTGCTGTGCCAGAGCTACATTGCCAAGCTGCTGATCTTTCCCATGGGAATTGACACCAGAGATACTGAGAGCCTTCGGGTTCAGCACCAAAAGGATTGAATCTTCTTTTTTTTAATAAATACTTAATGATGTTGTAGAAAACCCAGGAGAGGGTGATCAGCCAGGTGGCCATCGGTATTAGATCCATGACTTTATAAAACTTTGACTGTACCTTTTATAACTGATTAAGAACTCAATGAAAGTTTGTATTCCATAGGAATGGAGTTTTTGTTTTTCTCTCCTCAATTCTCTGCTTCATTTTTATTTAACACCAATATGAAATAATATCCTAAATAACAGCCAGCATGGGTTTATGTGAAGAAGACCCTACCAGATTTTTTTTGAACAGACAACTGGAATAGTTGACAAAAACATTGCATAAAACATCATTTACTTAGACTTTCTTTTACTTTACATCGGTTCAGAAACTAGAAGCTGTAGACATCAGAGATAACTTGCAAAACTGCTTCTGAAGATGGTTAAGTGACAGGAGATAAACAGTACAGAACAGATGAGAATGCTCCAAGTGAAGGTCGTCAGTGGAGTCTTTCAGTGGTCTGTCGTGGACCATTACTTTTTCTGATTTATATTAAGGAGATTGGTTCTGGAATAGCTTGTAAACTTGAGGAATTTGCAAATGACATAAAAATCTGAGGAATGGCAGACACTGATGTGCCAGGAAAAAGAATCCAAAAAGCCCTGGACATTCTTCAGAACTGAGTGAACACTTGGAAAATGCAGTTTAATGTAGAAAAGGATTTAAGGGGTAATATTGACATAAAGTTTTCATTGTCTAAGCAATGTACAGAAGCAATTAAAAGATGAATAAAATGTTAGGTTATATTGTAAAAGCTGTTCAATATATATCGAAGAATGTTATGCTTAGACTACAGTATATAATGCACTAATGAGACCACAACTGGAGTTGTGTGTGCAGTTCTGGTCACCACGCTACAAGAAAGACATCACTTGAAGCAATGAAGAGGACAGCAACCACGTGCATTCCAGGATTTAAGGACATGTCATCCTCAGAAAAATTTAGAGAATTAAACTTGTTTAATCTCAAGCAGAGGAGACTGCATGGAGACCTAATCCAGGTCTTTAAAATCCTTTAAGGAACTGACAAAGCAGATCCAGCAGAATTCTTTCAGCTTAAGGGTAAATCACATAAGCACATTTAAGACTGAAGCCAGGAAGCATTTCTTTTTTCAAAGAGTTGTGAGAATCTGGAACAAACTACTGAGACATGTAGTTGAAGAAGAAACCTTCACAATTTTTAAGAAGTATCTGGATAAGATACTGGGACAGCTTAGCTCTATGAGTCAAACATACAAGCGTCATGGACTGAATGGTCTCCTCCTGTTTGTCAGATTTTTTTATGTTCTTATTGTCAGCTGAAAAAATCTCAGTTATCCATCCATCCATCCATTTTCCAACCCGCTGAATCCGAACACAGGGTCACGGGGGTCACTGGAGCCAATCTCAGCCAACACAGGGCACAAGGCAGGAACCAATCCCGGGCAGGGTGCCAACCCACCACAGGACACACACAAACACACACTAGGGCCAATTTAGAATTGCCAATCCACCTAACCTGCATGTCTTTGGATTGTGGGAGGAAACCGGAGCGCCCGGAGGAAACCCACGCAGACACGGGGAGAACATGCAAACTCCACGCAGGGAGGACCCGGGAAGCGAACCGCTTGAGTTGCCGAACAGATGGCCGGACATTCTCCTTCAGGATTTTTTGGTAGACAATAGAATTCATGGTTCCATCTATCACAGCAAGCCTTCCAGGTCCTGAAGCAGCAAAACAACCCCAGACCATCACACTACCACCACCATATTTTACTGTTGGTATGGTGTTCTTTTTCTGAAATGCTGTGTTCCTTTTGCGCCAGATGTAACGGGACATTTGCCTTCCAAAAAGTTCAACTTTTGTCTCATCAGTCCACAAGGTATTTTCCCAAAAGTCTTGGCAATCATTGAGATATTTCTTAGCAAAATTGAGACAAGCCCTAATGTTCTTTTTTCTTAACAGTGGTTTGTGTCTTGGAAATCTGCCATGCAGGCCGTTTTTGCCCAGTCTCTTTCTTATGGTGGAGTCATGAACACTGACCTTAATTGAGGCAAGTGAGGCCTGCAGTTCTTTAGGCGTTGTCCTGGGGTCTTTTGTGACCTCTCGGATGAGTCGTCTCTGCGCTCTTGGGGTAAATTTGGTCGGCCAGCCACTCCTGGGAAGGTTCACCACTGTTCCATGTTTTTGCCATTTGTGGATAATAGCTCTTACTGTGGTTCGCTGGAGTCCCAAAGCTTTAGAAATGGCTTTATAACCTTTACCAGACTGATAGATCTCAATTACTTCTGTTCTCATTTGTTCCTGAATTTCTTTGGATCTTGACATGATGTCTAGCTTTTGAGGTGCTTTTGGTCTACTTCTCTGTGTCAGGCAGCTCCTATTTAAGTGATTTCTTGATTGAAACAGGTGTGGCAGTAATCAGGCCTGGGGGTGGCTACGGAAATTGAACTCAGGTGTGATACACCACAGTTAGGTTATTTTTTAACAAGGGGGCAATTACTTTTTCACACAGGGCCATGTAAGAACAAACAAGCATACAGTTCAAACTGAAACCTATAAACACATAAGACGATTATTTATTTTTCAGGTTGCAAGCACAATTATTTTGAAAATCATTACACAGACACAACTACCTCGCTGTTGGTGTACAATATATTATAGGCCTATTGGGTCTGTACACTGTACATTTTTCTTGTGGCATCTTAGCTCATAATCCATATGAAGGTGTCCATATCATGGACTCACCAAACATAACAGACTCAGGAATTCTCATAAAGTTATCACCTCCCTCAAGCTGCCCTCCAGAAGTTCTGTTTACAGGCATGTAGCTGAGACCCTTGGACCAGTTAACAAACATCATCCCAGAAAAGTTACGTTCTCTGCAGTGCAAACTGGACCCCTTCCAAGTTCTTTCCCCAAGCCTCTTGCTACCTTCTCTTATACCACTCTGAAGCTCCCCATTTACAGAGAGCACATTGTGAGCCAACAAGGTAGTAAATGTGAAAGCAGTTACTCATGTGTTTCCTCACCATGACTACTCGAAAAACTAATTTGCAAACAATTAGGACAAATTGTAAAGCTGTCGAACTTTAGGCAAATTTCATTCCAAGGACTTGCTGCCACATTCTTATATTACAGAAATTTGCACTAAACAATGACCAACTTAAACTTTTCCTAAGGCCAATTATACTAAAAGCTTAAGAAGTATTTTCTAAAACTCTGCCTATATACAACAATATTCTATTCTTGGGTACCAATTACACCACTGTGGACACTTCCCTGTATGTACTTGAAACCTGCCAGTAAACATTTAATTCTGGGAAAAGAAAGGAAAATTGATTTATTTTATCAAGCTGAAACAACAAAACAGCTTTGTTTTTTTGCCTTTTTTTTTCTCAAAAATGGAACTGTGGCATTATTTTTAAATACACGTGAAACTGAAGGCCTTTTGTTCCTGACCTTTAATCCAGATTCTGCTAGAAGCACTTTAGAGTCATTATGCGGGAAGCAGAGCAGTGATACGGTCCAACTTTGTTCATTGTGCTATTCAAGTCAGTTATCAGCGCTGCGAGCTACTGGAGGCCTTATAATACTTTGTAAGTGGTTGCCAAGGCTCTGTTTTGACTTGTTTAAGATAATAATGAAAACAAAGTTTTCTGAACATGTTTCATGGAAAAAAATGTAGTAAAACCAGAAATGGCAGCAGAGTTAAAAAAGAAAAAAGATCAGTGTTATTGGCAATGCAATGCAGGCTGCGGAATATATTTGCTACTTTACCTCAGCTTGCACACAGAAGCAACATACCCATCCATTTATCTGTCTCTTTGTTAAACTCTGTTGTCACAACTGAGAAGATGGTTAAAGAGGGACAGAGAACAAGAAACACAAGCAAGTTAAAGGCATAATCAGGAGGGTTAGACAAAAATTGAAGTTGAAAAGAAACCAACTGAACGTCAAAATTCTTTTAAATTTTTACTTCTGTGAACATGCTCTTTTAAATTTTGAGTTCAGACACTTGCTTCATGTGTGCTTCAACTTATATATCATGACTGCCATTGTTATAAATATTTTTGATGGATGTCCCTTAACCTACTCACTCCTTTTCTTAATTTACACAGATATATTTTTGCGTATTTATGTATAATAATATTATTTAGAATTTTAGAATTTAGAAGCCTCATGCCATGAATAATGAAAATACAGAGCAGATACTCCTTCAGATGCAACAACAAAATCAATCAGTTATACAGTAACAAATACATGAGTTTTACAGTTATACAGTACATATAACATTGCCAAATAAAAAGAACATAAAACATACTAACTAACAGGCAACAATGTGATATTGCTTAGCAACAAATACAGTATTACTACATTAGTAATATTACTGATCATGCAGGTATTGCACAATGAATTATTAATAATATGAATATTACACAAACAATACTAATAATGTAAAATACTGCACATAAAAAATAGAGCAATATTGCACTAGACTGTGATTATTACACAAAGGATTATTGAACATCCAAATAAAAGGTAAGCGGGGCAGGGGGGAGAGAAGGAGAGAGAAAAGATAGAGGGACAGAGACAGAGACGCAGAGAGAGATGGTCAGTGCATGTTGAGATTCAAAGTAATTACAGCTCCACTGTCACTGAGTCTGTTCGTCCTTGATTTGATAGACTGTAGCGCCTACCAGAGGGTGGGAGACAGGCTTTGATGTAGTGTGAAACCACTAAGTGTTAAGTGGTATTGGATGATAGTCATTGAGATGGTCAGTGGCTGATCCCTTGGGAAGAGGAATGATAGTAGCTGACATTCAACAGGGTGGAATGAAGGCTTGTCTCAGGTAGTGTTTGACGATGCTGGTTAAAACATGTGAGATGACATTCTTTTTCTTGTGTTCTGTATTATCTCCATCATTTTGAATTCATCTTTTTAACACCATGACCATGCTGTTTATAGTTAGGGTGCATGTTACCAGTCACATGCCATGCTGTGCCCTCATGCTGCACCTTTATAAGATGGTGGCATGCATGTGAGTACTGGATTGAAGACATACAAACAAATTTAGCATGTGGAAGGAACTGAAGAGATTTCAAGTGTTTCTACCATTGCAATAATGATTTTTTCTACAAAAATAACAAAAATATATAATAATAAAGCAAACAAGCATGATAATTATGTTTACAGATGAACAAGGTCAATTGAATTTCCAATTCAGGGATAATAAAGTTCATCTTGACCTTGACAATATTTTGACTGGCACTTGCTTCTTGAAAATATAAAGGTTATTTTAGGATTCATTTTGTTTAGTCTGCTGTAAGTTTAATGCCCTAAGTCACTGCTTTCATGTCTTTTGTCTGCTCACAATACAGTTATCAATAAACCATGTGTTACGTTATATCATGTCATACTATATAGCAAAGCATAATTAGAACCATTGAAATCTCTCTCTTTTAAAATTTTTATTTAACAAATGCCATATGCATATCTGTGTGTCTACACACAGGTCATTCCATGATTTTTTTGTTTTTTCATACAACAATTTTTGGACAGGCGGCACGGTGGCACAGTGGTAGCGCTGCTGCCTCGCAGTAAGGAGACCTGGGTTCGCTTCCCAGGTCATCCCTGCGTGGAGTTTGCATGTTCTCCCTGTGTCTGCAGACATGCAGGTTAGGTGCATTGGCGATCCTAAATTGTCCCAAGAGTGTGTGGGTGTGTGTGTGCCCTGCAGTGGGCTGGCACCCTGCCCAGGGTTTGTTCCTGGCTTGTGCCCTGTGCTGGCAGGGATTGGCTCCAGCAGACCCTGTAGTTAGGATATAGCGGGTTGGATAATGACTGACTGACTGACTGCCTGACTGACTTTTGGTCATTGGGCCATTCAATTAACAATTGATCCAAAAAAACCTACACACTAATTTAAATCACATTTATATAATAACATTAAATATGCACTGCCTCTGTCAGAAAGACGAACTGAATGGTACTTAAACATCTAATGTCTCTTTCTCCGTACACAACTCTGTTGGGAATTAATTATCTTCTGCTAGATGTATTAGTACCTGACATAATGAAGTAGACACTTGAGAAAATGAAGAATACACATTATATTAAAAACAATTGCTTCTATTCAGATATGGTAACTTTCTTAATTAAGTAATTAAAAATCCATCAAGCTAAATGTCATTAATAAAAAATATCAGGTAGACATGGGTGCTCCTTATGTTGGCTACCATGGCTTAGAAAAGAGAACCAAGTATCTCTGAGACATTGTTCGATAGGGCAGGTTTAACAGGACATTTACTGACAAAGATTGGCCAATTTGATTATGTATCATGTGAGAAGTCAAGCAAAATGACAGATTTTATTGGCTAACTGAAAAGAATGCAATATGCAAGCTTTCGAAACAACTCAGGCCCCTTCTTCAGGCAAGATGTAATGAAATCAATTCAATTGCCTGAAGATGGGGCCTGAGTTGCCTCGAAAGCTTGCATATTGTAATCTTTTTAGTTAGCCAATAAAAGGTGTCATTTTGCTTGACTTCTCACTACATTCATAATGGCTAATATGGTACAACACCGTAGTACTTATGTATCATGAAAAAAGTAATTTTAATGATACAAGCAGGAATTCTGTGGACAAAAATGCAAACTCTTTGAATATAATGTGACCCCGAGTAGAGATGCATGGAAAAATGACAAAAAACGGAATCATTTCAGTCAAAGGTAGAGGCAGGCAATTTCATAAAGAAATGTCAGTCGAGATTTTCACAGGAAGGAATACTACGTGTAATGGAGGATGAAATTGTCATTTTTAAAATGTTTTTTTAATTTTGCTCAGACAAACTATGATGAAGTATAAAGGACCTAATTAATTTACAAAGAAATTTACAGGACCACTAAGCCACTTAACCAAATACATCTGCATTTCTTCTTCATTTTGATCAATAATTGCTCATTCTTCTTTATTCTGTCTTCTTGTGACCAATGATGGATACCTTTAATGCATGTGTCTTGTTTTCTAATTTATGTTGCTTTAAGTTTAACATGGTCAGAAAGTTTACAACTTAATGGTAAAAGAAAACAGAGACAATAAGAGATTCTACAGTACATGCAAAGATCAGAGCTTTTGGGCAGGGCTATCCATCACCAGGATAGCAAGCCAATCATATGTGCGTAATGCTGCATATTTTGAAGCGTCATGAGTGATTTTAACATAAATAATGGCTCATTTGAGGGACCATGAGAGTGACAACAAGAAGAAGTGATACCAGAAATTAAGATATGTCAAAAAGAGACAGACAAAGAGGTAATTTTTTGTGGACATCAAATAGCATTACGCATGCATCATGGCAACTACTGAATCAAATAGCTGTCCAGGACAACATCCACCTTTTGCATTGCTGATGTTAGTAAGCTTTTAAAGACCGTATATCCAGACTTGGCTATCTATTTATATTTTCTATTACACTTTATGCTACTGGTATTGTTATATTTTAAATAAATGCCACATTGCTTTTAAATTTCCATGCTTTATCTTTATATCTAGAGTGATTGAAGTAGTAAGGTAATTTTAAGGCACCTGGTGTAGGGGAGATTGCCATTTGCTCCGGCCTGCAGGGTTAGCAAAGCTGAGATGGACCCTTATTAGGAAAAACAGTACACTAGAGGTAACATATCATTGGTTGGTAAGAGGCATATAACCAAAAGGGTGCAACAATCCATCACTCATCCATCAATAAAACACAAAGTAAAGTACAGCAAAAAATGTGAGTAATGGAAAAAGGCCACTTGGTCAAATGAGTTATCCCCCAATTTTTTTTTTTGAAGAGTAGACGAGTAAATTACCAGTAGCCCACAGTGCTGCTTTCCCACAATGAAGGGTTATGGCACATTTTTGTGGGGAATACATTTTTCAGATACATTTTTGGTTCCATGCAAAGGTAAACTACAACAAAGTGACTGCTATTGCTCATGCTCATCAAATGACTTCTCTCTATTCTAGCTCTCCAGGTACCAGATCTCAATCCAAATGAGAGCATATGGGACGTTTTGGGGCACTGCCTTTAAATACCATTATTGAAAAATGTTAGAAATTCTCATAAAATGATGGTGTATCTCTCTAGTACAGCACTACACTCTTGTACAATCTATGCCAAGCTGTTCTATGACCTAGTGGTGTCCAAATGCCTTATAAGACATACTAAGACAACTTACATCCCTATAGTTAACTGCCAATTTCCACTGCCACTTGTGCTGAATTTGTTTTTAACTATTCCTACAACTGAGGACCATAACATCAAATTATCATGACAAGTTTAGAAATACTAAAGATTTTCTTACATCCTGCTCCTCTCTGCCTTTATTATTAGCAATCATTAAAATGAATGTGGGTTCTCACTTTAATTTTATTTGTGCAATGTTACCCTTTCCCCCACCTACTAGATGCAGGACTGATGTTAGATTTTTAATATCCTGTTTCTTGTTTCATCTGAGGAATGTGTGTCTTTACCAGATTTGGAGATGTATAACTGGATATTTAAACATCACCTTAACTTGGTTCTGGACAGAACCCCCCTGCTCTCATCCCAAGATTGGTTTCTAACTGAATCTAGTATACTAACTGTTCTTCCCTTTTGTACTGTTAAGCTAAAGTCAAGTTTAAAGTTTGTCCGAAATATTTCATGCATTTTGGGGGCTTGGTACAGCACTTTGGCCAAAGTCCTATATGGCACTTTAGCCCTGCATATTGATGGTAACCACATCTCTTTCCCATCTTTAATGTGTCTGAGTATTCCAACTCTCAGAGATGTTAATCTTGATACCTGGCTCCGGGTAGTCCAGTCCCTGAGATCGAATTATAATATTCCCTCTACCTCTTGTTCTTCTGTATACAACTCAGATCTGTTCTTCAGATGACTGATGTACCACTATCCTCTCCACATCTTTCCATCCTCTCTATAAGTTCCTTTGCTCATTTCTCCCCACTACAAAGCCAGCGGCTCCCAGAGGTGGGTAGATTAGCTAAAAATTGTACTCAAGTAAGAGTAGCGTTACTTCAAAATAATATTACTCAAGTAGAAGTAAAAAGTAGTCACCCAAAAAATTACTCAAGTAAGAGTAAAAAAGTATTTGGTGAAAAGACTACTCAAGTACTGAGTAGTAACTGTTTGATCATAATAAATGATTTATTTTTCAGAGATGTTGTAATAAGACATACAGAAATATAAAATAATGTGCAAGTTCTGCTATTTCCAAATAATAAAATAAAAAATGAGTAAAAATAAATGACATCTTTACAAAATAAAGGTGCACAAATAACACAAAGTTACAAATCTCAGTTTTTCACAACAAAGCTTTTGAAGTCAATACCTACAGTAGGTAACATGTATTTTTGAACAGTGCAAACTACTTACAGTGACAAGATATACCATACACTGACAGTATAATACTGCATATTCATTTGCACTCCAAATAGCACAGCTGATAGAAAATAACATTAGAACAAAGCAGCTTGTGCACGTACAAGAAGTCTCACTTTACCTTGACTGTCTGTGCATGTTTGGTTAAAACATGCTTGTTCTTCACTCAGTGAAGTAATGGTTAATCTTCAGCAGGAGTTGGCTCTTATTTTTCATGTATTCTTTCTTTCCCTCTGAGGGGTTTGTGCCGCTATGTCGCCACAGTTTGTGACTGCATGGCTACATCTGATTTGTGAAACAGAGACATTTGATTATTGTTGCTACGTCTGATTGGTGAAACGGAGCCTTGTGATTATTGTTGCTACATCTGATTGGTAAGACAGTTATGAAGTAGATCCACTGGTGGCTTCTCTCTGGCAAAAATATAGCGTATCTAATGGAAAAAAAGTAACGATTAGAGTGTTGACCAATGTAGCGGAGTAAGAGTAGTGTTTCTTCTTCACAAATGTACTCAAGTAAAAGTAAAAAGTATGGTGCAGTAAAGCTACTCTTAGAAGTATAATGTTTTTAAAAAGTTACTCAAGTAAATGTAACGGAGTAATTGCAACTCGTTACTACCCACCTCTGGCGGCTACCCTTTGAGTAGTTGATCCTTTGTAAGGCATCCTATAGAGACTCACCTATAATTGCAATCTGGCAGCATATTTTTCGTTGTGCCACCCCTGCTTCATAGAATTAAAAAAAAAAATTACATTTTCTTATAAGAACCACTTCAATTATCCACATCAACTATATCTTACCCCATAAATGTTATTCCATGAACCTGACTATAAATCCTAATCTTTGCATTATGAAGCTTCTGGGCACAATCCTGCATGTATTCCAGGAATACCCATTAGTTCATGCTTTCTGGTTTACTATTTCCATCTTTCTGTTCCCCATTCTTTCTAATAATATTCGTCTAATGTATCAGATAATCCTTCTGAACTCTGTTCTCTTATTGTTATCAAGTACAGGCAATTTGTTTAGGTACAATTCCTACAAAAATAATGTTGGCCTCTCACTGGAAATCCCTGATTCTCTCTATTTTACTTTATGGAAATCTTTATTCTATAATTTTCTTTTTCCTCAGACTCTCCGCGGGAAGGATCAATGGGTCATCTGGCCCCAGTATCGAAAGATGGAAGTCAGAGCTGAAGCTTGTTTCGGGATCAGATGGTGGGTACCCAATACACTGACTTTCCTCTTAATGTCCGATTTCACTTTTTTCAGCTTATTCCTTCACTTCTTTCTCTATGGGCCCTGTTTACAGGTGGTGTCCCTCTTTCCAAGTAGCTCAGGTAACCTCATTCCCACTTGATATATTATATTTCCTTATAGGACTGCGAATATATTGGAGGAGAGGCTGCCAAAGGGTGGAATGTTTTTCTTGATCTGTTTTTGTACGTGATATTTAAAGATAGTAAAAAAAAAAATTTTTTTCCCCATATGATGTATTAGGACTAGTGTTGATTGGTGAAATTCACCAAAGTGTGCTTGCAGTGAGCATGTTATATTCACCAGTAACCTTGTTCACATAATATGTTTCTTGAAATTTATCCTACTGCTGGCTTAGGCAAACATTTTTTCCCCCCAGTGTCCCATGATGTTTTGTGTGGCCAATGTGACATTACAGAGCTGTAGCTACCATGTGGAGATCTTTCATGAATGCATACTGTAAGATTTTTGCAGAGCTGGTTCTGGCAGACATAATGTTACCACCTGATCAGACTCCAGACTTCTTGCAGTATTTTCATTTGAGGGGTACGTTAACTGAACATAATGAGACTATTATGTATACTGCCACTAGGCATTTAGCACTGATCTCTGTGCACTGGTAGCACATCACCACATGGCTAATTTGCATGCATAAACCCATGTGACCAACTACCATCTCCAAACAAGGCTTAAAGGAGCCCTTCCTTCCTCAGTGCCATGACTTCAAGCAATAAAACAAGTCTCAAGCCGATACTTCATTTATTTGTTTTTTTACTTATTGCTAGTTTTGTTTATTGCTTTTGTTTTATTTTGTTTGTTGTTATCATTCCATTTGCATCTTTTGTTGTTTGAAGTATGGTGGCACAGTGGTTAGTATTATTGCCTCAAAGCTCACATCACATTTTTGGCGACAATAAGATGCTTCCCTAGCCCTCAGAGACACTTAAAACACCATTGCCCCATTTTAAGTGCTCAAGACTAGTTCAGTTCCTCATTCCACACAGACTTTAATGCAGTTTGAGGAGTTTGGTCAAGTTCACAAAACACTTCCAGGATTTAGCCGGACTAATGGTGAAGAGAAGTCTGCAGATTTTTTCATTACTAATCAGGAGCCATGGCAGAAAGCTATAATATTCTCAGACCTGTTCAAAATAATGTTCTCAGCCAAGAAAAAAAAAAAAACTGCCAGGAGAAAATTATGAGGTACCATTTAGCAGAACAATCTGTCATGAACATGACCTGTAAAAGCCTCTTAGAGGTATTTTTAATACAAGACTCTTGAGCAAAACCAATTTGCCACATGGCCATGAATTTCTTGTCCCAGTTAGTCAATTACAAACACACAGTTAAAAGAGATGAAATGAGAGATTTATTGTTAGTTCCCTTAGCTAGCATCAGCCATGCTATCTGATTACCAGTGGAGCAATTCTTTTGTTTTTACAAGGAATACTTCTGAGGATTCATAGAAGTAAATATGTCTTCCAAGAACAGCAGAAAGCATAATACTTAATGGAAAGAAACAGTTATTTGCAAGTATGAATATTATTTTACCGTAATAAAAATCTACATAATCAGTTGGCTGCTATTGATACTTATTTTCCTTTAGATTATCACTTTAAAAACTACCACTTTAATTCTAAATCAGAGATTCCTCATTTTTTACTAAAGAGACTCAAATGATCCAGCTGTACAATCCTCACATACCATGGAGTGGCATTTGGGTTCAAGCACAGGAATGGCATTATTTATTAGAGCAGGCATATCAAACTCACTACCATTGGTGGGCTGCTTCGACTGCCATATGTGTGTCAGCGGGCCGTACTGCAGTAAATATTATTATACTATTATACAAAGTTACTGTAGCTTCTTTCCAATACTGAAAACTTTAAAAAATGTAACACTTAAAGTTTAAAGAAAAGCAGTTTATTTACATACAATCTCCGTACAATAGTGTATAATTAGAGTCTTAGCCTTTTAGCTAGGTCTTTGTATTATTATATTATACTCACTAGCCGAAGCTCGCCGCAGCATACGGCGGTGTAAGAATAGGAACGGAAAACGTTGAGAAAGGAATTCAGTATAACAAAGGCTTAGGAAACCACCATCGCAGTATAATGAAAATAGCAAGGAGCGAAACCAATGCCAATGGTCAAGAGAGTACCTTCCGGAAAACATAGACATATATAGGTAGACGCTGCATTCACTGTGTTGCCCAGTTGGCAAGATAAGTCAGCACGTCCACCCTATTGCAAGTGGTAAAAGTGCCATTTAAATTTTCTGTACCACACATCAAACTCTGTGCTATGGGAGCTCGAACGTCTCTCATAGTGCTCCTCAACTCGGGAATTCTCTTCTCTCTTATATACATCAGCTCGATTCAATAACACATTTTAAAACTACCCTCAAAACTTATCTTTTCAAACTGGCATACCAATTGTGAATTTTGCACTGTCGCTGCCAGTTATCTTTGTTTGTTTGCTAATTATTGCTGTATGATCGAGAGTGACAGTGGATGCTGAAGTAGGATTAGAGTTGGCGGGCGGGGCTCTGTCAAGCATATCTCATGGTCTTAGAGTTGGCAGGTGGGGCTCTATGAGTTGGCAGGCATGGCTCTCTGTCTTGCGTGCACTCTCTGTCTTGCTTGCGCTCACTGTCTTGCGTGCCCTTAGTAAATTATATATAGATTATATTATATTTATTGCTTATATAGGAGGATCTATTTCTTTTGTTCATCTTGGCATCTCTTGTTTGTAACCAGTTCATCAATATCAGGCCTGAAATCTTGTGCAACTTTTTTGAGGGATGAAAGGTGTTCCACAGTAAGTCTTGAGCGTTGTGGGGTTTCGATAGCTTTTTATTAATGAAAACAATTGCTCACAAAGGTAAGTGCTTCTGAACATTGACAGTACTCTCGATGCCAACTTACAGATCTGCACATATGAGGGTGGCAGGTAAGCATACAAGCCTGACACACCAACTTTGTTGTGTTTTGCCTTCAGAATAGAATCTGACTGCAGTTCAATCAATTCCATTTGGATATTCTCAAGTGCATTCTCAACGTTGCAAGAGAACAGCGCAAAGTCCTGTTCGTGTGAACTGAAATCACGAAAATGCTCACTGAATTCATTGCTCAGTAATTCAAGTTGGAAAACAAATCCTCCAAAAATCAAATTTTACTTTACTAAGTTTACTTCAAAGTTTATATTGTAAAATGAGCCGATATGCAAAAAGCCACCTGACCTACACTAATTTTACAAACTCAAAATCACAAAAATATGTTAATAAACAACTCACCAACTTCTCGCATCCACTTCAGATCTTCAGCTGTAGTCTGCACTAACTGTTTGTTACAATACTAGCACAAAATTACATAAAACTAGAGCAAAAAAACATGAAAATATTACTACTCGTGATAGTCAGTTTTGCCCAGTGGCCAGTCTCAGCAGCCCAGGCAGTGGTGTTGCCTAGCGGGGCAGCTCTAGGCTCGTGGAGGCCCTGGGCAGAGAAAGAATCGGTGGCTCCTTCGCCCGCCAATGTCAATATGGTATCTTATGCATGGGGGATGGCCATGTCCGTTGTGGACACTGCATAGCTGCCTCGTGCTCATGGCATGCTTCTATATGCGAATGTCCGTAACTTGAAAACCAAGTGGCGGCCCATGATATTCTCATTACAGCAGAACGTTATAATACTACATATAGCTTACTGCTCAGCTGTGTCGTTATTTTCTGTTTCTTTTTTATATTCAATATATATTTGCTTGGCGGCCCTGTGCAGATGCACAGTTTGCACATGCTTAAGGCCGCCTCTGCTGCAGACTAGCACTTCAGTTGCGACGTCACGGCTCATTAATTTTGGTCATGACTCATGGCTATACTAGCAGATGACGTTTCTGATACCGTAATGCCATGAGAAAACGCACTTTTGTCAGAAGGCAGAAGGAAGAAAAGTTAATAAGTAATGCCGATGATGCAGAATGATTCAATCACAAACAACAGTAATCATTTTGTACAAGTTCAGTGGTAACTAGGATCTGTCACGCGGGCCGCGTGTTTGACATGCCTGTATTGGAGGATGTAAGACATCAGTCTCTTTTCTGTGCTTTATGGTGCTTACTGCAGAAATATCTCATAATTTGTGCTTTGCCCAAAAACACAAAGGAAGCACCCAAATTCTCTGTAGGCCAGGATCACAGCATCTGTGCTTCTATGGCAATAGCAGCTCCCAAAAGAAGACAACGTACTACAGACTGGTGAATTTTAGTATATTATTAGCATTTGATTTGTACTCCTGCAATTTAGTGGCTCTTCAAAATAAAGCTCAAGCAATAGAAGTAATTTTAGCAGCAACTTAAGGACATTTTAACACATAAAGCAGCCAATTTTTAAAATGCTTTTCTACTTTATGACCTCTCAAAACTGTCTCACAAAGTTCTTAAGAGCCAGATTAAGAACCAATGGCTCAAATTATCTAGTTCTTTGTATATTACTTATTAGCATTTTACTTAGCCCACTATATAGAAATACATTGTTGTTTTACTGGCATGATGGCTTAGCAAGCAAGTATATTCTGCTCTTAGATGACACTAACAACATTTGTTTTCATCCATGGTTATATAAATCACATAAGAAAACTTCTTTTTGTCACATAATTTAAATATACCAATTCTTTTAAATACTTACAAAAATAATGAAATTTCAGCATGTTTATAGTGAGTCAAAAATCACAAAGGGGTACTGTTATTTAAAATTTACTTTGAATGGAATCAGTGCAGCTTTGTGGTCTGAATCCCAGCTGAGTCACTACCAGTGTGGAGTCTGTTCCTTCTTCCAGTGTTTGCATGTTTTTTTTATGCAGGCAGTTTCATTTTTCTCCCACATTATCAACATTTCATTGGCTCAGTATGAGTGAGCATATGTGTGCTGTTTCTGATAAAATGGCTACCCATCCATGGCTCATTCCTGCCTTGCACCTTGTTCTGCTGGCATCTTGAATAACATAATAAAGTGAGTGAATGAATGTATTGAAACATGTTTTCATTGAATAAATCAAGAATTATTTTCTACAGCTTTATTTGTTTACTTATTTCTGATTCTTGTTGGTCCAGAGCAAAATAGTTTTTCCTGTCCTACGGGTGACAATGTGTTTCATTTTTTGTTGTTACATATCAGGGTCATCCATGTCACGTCTATCCATGTTACAAGCCTCAATGCTGAGCCTCCTTCATATATGGTATAAATTACACATTTTGTGTCAGTCTGGCTACACATAATTTCACATTATGCTCTTTAGTATGTGGTGAAGATGAGTGGAATTACATCAGGGATCGGCTCTGAGCCCTTTCTTATTTGAAATGTTGATGGATAGGTTGACAGATGAGATTAGACAGGAGTCCCCGTGGATTTTGATGTTTGCTGATGACATTGTGATCTGTAGCGATAGTAGGGAGCAGGTTGAGGAGACCCTGGAGAGGTGGAGATACAGTATGCTCTAGAGAGGAAAGGAATAAAGGTCACTAGGAACAAGACTGAATACATGTGTGTGAATGAGAGGGAGGTCAGTGGAATGGTGAGGATGCAAGGAGCAGAGTTGGCGAAGGTGGATGAGTTTAAATAATTGGGATCAACAGTACAGAGTAATAGGGATTGTGGAAGAGAGGTGAAGAAGACAGTGCAGACAGGGTGGAATGGGTGGAAAAGAGTGTCTGGAGTGATTTGTGACAGACGGATATCAGCAAGAGTGAAAAGGAAGGTCTACAAAACGGTAGTGAGACCAGCTATGTTATATGGGTTGGAGATGATGGCACTGACCAGAAAGCAGGAGACAGAGCTGGAGGTAGCAGAGTTAAAGATGCTAAGATTTGCACTGAGTGTGACAAGGATAGATAGAATTAGAAATGAGTACATTAGAGGGTTAGCTCAAGTTGGACAGTTGGGGGACAAAGTCAGAGAGGCGAGATTGTGTTGGTTTGGACATGTGCAGAGGAGAGATGGTAGGTATATTGGGAGAAGGATGCTAAGGGTAGAGCTGCCAGGCAAGAGAAAAAGAGGAAGGCCTAAGAGAAGGTTTATGGATGTGGTGAGAGAGGACATGCAGGTGATGGGTGTAACAGAACAAGATGCAGAGGACAGAAAGATATGAAAGAAGATGATCCGCTGTGGTGACCCCTAACGGGAGCAGCCGAAAGAAGAAAAAAAAAGTATGTGGTGAAGATGAGCATTCAAAGTAACCAAAGGGATTTTTGTTCATGTATTTTAAATATATCACCTAAACTGAAAAAAATAATTAAAACAAATAGCCAAAACTTCAAAAGTAATACACAGTTTTGGACTTCTGTGATATGCATTCTTGTTCAAAAATAGAAATATATATTTTGTAATTGTTTATTTTAAGTAAATAAAAAATGACAAATCAGTTATTGCAACGGCTTAAGTAAATAGAAAAGGTTTCCTATATAGTGTAAATAAAAATGAATACAACAATGAACATAAAAAAAGCCAGACAAAATAGCAGTTTTACGTAATGATATTACAGCAGATAAACCGCATATGGAAAATGTATCTTTGGCCCTGATAAAAGGCTGGGAGCATGTTCTACTATATCAGCAGGGAAAAGTCAAAAGATAAACAGCTGGATTTTTTGGACCTTCAAATTGTGACTTGACGTTTTTTTGAAAGAGCTGCATGAAATGAGATTGATAAGATATTTTAAGCTGAACGACCTGTTTTCATTAAAATATTCCCTCTGTTTGTACTGTGAATGGATCATGATTAGTATGTAAATAAATGATGATGTTTATGCATAATTGTTCAATGAGGGATTTAATTTTATTTTAGACATGAGAAAAAATCATGATATGACTCAAGGTCATTTTTATATTTTATGGAGTTTAAGGATACATTTCAAATCAGTAAGACATACCATGTTACATTATAATCAAATTAGATACCCTTCTCCTACCCATCTAGACAGCACACAAAGAAAATTATTTAATATGAAGTAATCAGTCAATGATACTCAGATGTTCAAAAATGTAACACTGGTTCAAATTATACAATTAATTGAAGAAAACATAAGTACATGCATGCTAGATTTGGTCATTTTGAAAACATGGCACCCACTGAAGAAAGTGCCTGATGACACCACTCACCATTAGGATCTTACCCAAATACAATTTGAATAATTTGAAACAAGAGAGGTGTGTTCAATGTGCGATACTGAGTTGAGTTACATTTTCTTTTGCATATTAAACAGAATATTCCTAGATAGTTATGATCACCTTCACTTAGTCACACAATGCTGGAGGAAAGAATTTCTCTAAGTCATGTTGTGTTCATTTGCCCACATCAGACATATGTAGACTCACTACTCTGTTATATGGGGTGATGGAATTGATGTGGATTGTATTTTGTAATGTGTAAATAAAAATTACTTTTACAAAAAAATAATGATACACTGAATGTTCTGACTAA
The DNA here is from genome assembly GCF_016835505.1 of Polypterus senegalus. Taxonomy (NCBI): domain Eukaryota; kingdom Metazoa; phylum Chordata; class Cladistia; order Polypteriformes; family Polypteridae; genus Polypterus; species Polypterus senegalus. The sequence continues at coordinate 121,669,754 of NC_053154.1, read as the reverse complement.
CATGAAAAATCACAGCACCAGACAGCCATAAAGAAATCCAAAAAATGTCAAAAATAATTAATTGCATGATTTCTGTAATGATTAATACATTCATCAGTACATTCATTTTTGACCTGCGCCCTCCCCCGCCATAAATCTATTATGTCTATAGGGAAGGAGTGAAAGCTTTAGATTTGTCAAAAATTTCGATCTCCGGTTTTTGAAGGATCTTGACATTTTAGGGTCCCCTGATACCGAAAACTTCAATATGTCGATGATAGGTGTGTGTGTCACAGTATCTTGAGGACAGCCTAGAGAAAAAATGTCTGGATGGAAAAATACCAAACTTGCAACTTAAGCCTGTTATGAGATGACGGTGTGCTGATTATTTTTTGGGCCAAATCGAAAGCAAGAGAAAAGGGCACTCTAATGGAACCTTCAAATACCATAATTCTGCAATGAATTCTGAATTCTTCTTATCAATTGCTATCGAAATGAACTATTTTATGATCAGAAAGATCAGTCTTAGAGCAATAAATAATTACTGAAATGTTATAGAATAGTTTGGATAACTTGATTCCTAGGGTGCAAAGTATACTAATGCTCACATACTAATTTTTTATGTAACATATCCCATTTAGGGTTGCAGAGAATTGATACCTATCTTGGCAGCTCTGGGTGCAAGTCAGGAATCATCTCTGGATAAGGTGCAAATCCCTAACAAAAGATATGTACTCACACACTTCAGACTCACTACCTTACTCAGGTCCAATTTAGGGTACACCCAATAACCTAATATACATATCTTTGAGTTCTGGAAGATAAGTTTAAACACCAAGATGAAAAGCCATACAGAGACAGGCAACAAATGTGATCTCCACACAGTCAATACCTCGGCTGGAATTTAAACCTAGAATTCTGGAGCTACAAAAAAGCAGTGAAATCATCACGCTGCTCATTTGTAAACAAAATCGTATTTAATACATTGTGATGTTTATAATAATCTGTTAAGCTTGCACCTGTTTAAACAAGTTGGAATTTATTTGGTAAAAGATATCTGAGTATATATATATATATATTATCAGGGATACCAGGGGCAACGACCCGGCTGGGATGCCTTGAGGGACCGGATGTGGGTCTTCGCCCACCCTGGATCACGTGGAGGTCGCCTGCCTGGTTGCTTTGGGGGCCATGGGTTGAGGGCATGGAAACCCAACCCTGTAGGGGCCCATGGTCACCGCCAGGAGGCGCCCCAATGCCTTGGGGACCTGTTACCTCAGCACTTCCGCCACACCAGTAAGTGCTGGGGGGAAGAAATAAAAGGACACCCGGAGAGCTGCCGGGAGAACAGCCGGCACTTCCGCCACGCTGGGGCGTGGCCAACGGGGGAGTGTTGGGAACCACCTGGAGCTCATCCGGGAGTGTATAAAAGAGGCCGTCTCCCTTCATTCAAGGCTGGGTGGAAGAAGGACAAGGAATGAGAGAGGAGAGTGGAGGCGGCCTGAAGAGAGGCATTTTGTGGCCAGGACTGTGTGTTGGAGTTTGTGCACTAAATGGACTGAGTCTGTGTGACTTTATTGTGTAAATAGTTGTGTAAATAAACGTGTGGTGGTGAGTAACAACATGTCCGCCTGTCTGTGTCCGGGTCGGCTCCACTATATATATATATATATATATATATATATATATATATACACTGTATATATTATTTTATTTTGAAGGATGGCCAGCCGTTTATCTCGGCCAATACCCCCAAGCCGCCAGGTGGAGCCCTCCTTGTAGCATAGAGGTCCCCAGAAGACCAGCAGGGCATCATGGACAATGTGGTTTTTATGCACAGCCCTGCTGGATGCCATGGGGGCCACAAGAGGGAGCTGCAGGGAGGACCGAGGACTTCTTCGTGCCCTATGACCCGGAAGTTCGTCATCGGAAGAGCGACGGGCTCCTGGGGTGAGAAAAAGCATTGTTTACCCTGACCCGGAAAGGAATAAGGACTTGTGGACTGTTGGATTGGGAACACTTCCGGGTCGGGGGATATAAAAGGACTGTGGGAGCTCCCAGACGCCGAGCTGAGTTGGGAGGCAGGGTGGCTAAACGTCTGGGAGTGGAGGATTGGTTTATTGATTATTGTTATTGGTTTATTGGAGAATTGTGGAGAGGAGCGTGCTTTGTGCACTTTATTATTATAATAAATCATTATTTGGACTTTTATCTGATGTCTGACGAGTGGTCTGAGGGTACAAGGGTGCGAGAAAACCCTAATTTTGTCACAATATATATACATTCGATAATTGTGAAATTGAATATTATGCTTTTCGTCTTTAAAAGATTAATCCACTCTTTTATTTTGATGCCTATGATTTTATCAACATTTTATGAACATGGATTAAGAATTAAATGTGAATATGTGTTGAAGAGATTAAAACAATTATCAGACTTTTTGAACATAAAAATGTTAAAAATGACATGTCAAAGAAATCTAACAAGACAAGTGTTTCAGGAGTAGAAAGCAGAAAATCTTTCACCGTGGCTGACCGTTTGTCTGTCCAGGATTTTAAATCACCTGAAGCTCGCAAACCATTTGACCTATTGACCTGAAATTTGGTATACATACACTACATGACGTCTACTATCTGCTTTTGGGGTGATGATTGTCCTCCAAGGTTATTCCTCTTTTTATTTTTATTTTATCTTATTTTGGATCAACTCTCAGTAGCAGCCAGCAGAACAGCCATGTGGCTCATGTGTACGGGCGCCGTTCTCATTCCTAACACCTTCGCCGTCACTTCCCCTACCTCTTCATATCTTAAATCATTCTTCAGGCAGATTGAAGACTTAAGTGCCAGCTTAAGTGAAAAATTAAGATAACGTAATAAGTAACTGCAATAAAACACTGACATAATCAATTTTAACGCAAAAAGATGCCAACAAAAGAGAAGAAGAAGTGGGGCGCTAGGCTGGAGAAAAGAAGAGCTACTCAGGAAGCAGCAAGCACATCAACCTCTGAGCAAACGAATGCTAAACATACAGAGTAAGAGGATGAAAACTATGAATTCTCAAGTCAAGTGTATTCACTGGATGTTATTGCAGTACGCAATTACTGGTTACTTAATAATTCATACTAATATAATAACTAGCAATGACCAAAGGGAAGAAAGATGTCAATTACATCCACATTGTATTTATTGAAATAATTAAAAATAAAAGTTTATGATAATTAATTTATAAAATATGGTACATACCTATATGTTTATGAGGTTCCAACAAAATTCAGAAGAAACATAAAAATACTAAGTATCTGACAATAAACATATTAAATTCAATACAAATCAATCAAACAACATTAGTAGGATTCAGTTCAACAAATGCTTCTCATTATGCATTTTGCTTTTCTCCCACCTACTGGTTCAATGCATTCCAGCGTCACCATTTTTACACATAATATTAAATCAAAGACAATAATACAGGCTTGAGGAGAGCACTTTAACTGCCTCTGTGCATGTAAACATATGCCATTGACTATACTCTTCAGGGGAGATGTTAAAAGCTGCAACATCTAATATAACTAAAAAATGTATAAATTGCATGTCAAAAAATTATTTTTGTAAATGTTTCCATATGTTTAATGACATACCGTAAGCAATCCTACCGGTTACTTTCCTAACTTACTTTTGTCCCATGTGGTGCCTCAGCCTCTGCCGCCAGGACACCCTTCTGTCATGGGGTGTACACTCTTACACAACGGTGTAATTTTTAGCAGCTAAGAAAATCGGAACTTCATGTTCTTGGATTGCAGCAGAAGGCTGGAGGCCCCAGGAGAATATGTGGGTTGAGAAAGGGATTTCTAAACTGAAATCACAGCTTGGGGCACTTGAGATGCAAATCAACAACTCAAATTCTTACACAATATATGCTTTTTATCAGAAAGAGACAAAGACAGGGAGATGCCATATATATCTATATTTCTAAATGGAAGGTGTTTACATTTTATTGTTAAATTCAGTGGGTAAAAAGTGGTGTATTAATGCCATTCCTGGCATGAATATTTCCTCAATGCTCCTGAGTTTCTTCTGACCTGCTGTTAGGCCAGGTTGACACTCTAAATTCACACAGTGTGGGAATTTGTGTAAGAGTACCTCAAGGCAGACTTGCATTCTCTCCTGGGCAGGTTGCTGTCTTGCATATGTTGTTACTGAGATAGGGCTTTCCTTCCTGTTATCTTTATAAAGGAAGATTTTCAACATGAGTGTGCTCATATTTAAATAATCTACTAATACACTCCTTGGGAGACAAGCTAAGAGCATACAAGTAAATAATGTTGTTAATTTTATTTACCATTTGCTTTTTCAGGATTGTTGCACATGAAACAGAGCCATTCTCCCGTTTCCTCACTGTATCCAAAAAGGTCGAAGAAGCGCACTTCTTCCAAGTGTTTAAGCACACAGTCCAGGTCCTGCAAAACAATAAAATAAAATCAGAATGTTGTAAAGGCTTTTAAATAGGAGTCCAATAACCCTGGTCTTTATATGCCTATGAATTCTAGAGTTTGACAGCAGAACTGAAGGGAAAATTTCAAGCTCTGGGGATGAGGTGTTACAGATCTGTTCTGAGGATTCCATACTTTGACCATTTTACCACCGATGAAATTCACTGTATTATCCAGCAACAATCAGGCAACTACGAAGACCTCCTCAAAATAGTATAGAGGAGTAAGCTAAAGTGGTATGGTCATATCTTCCCAAGACAGTCTGTAAAGGAATGGTCCAGGGAAGAAGGAGAAGAGGCAGACAAAGAAAAAAGTAGATGGACAATATCTCCAAGTGGAATTAGATTACGTTTACTAAAACCCAAATGTTGGCATGTAACTGGTAAGTGTGATGACAATGGCTAAATGTTCAACTGCATAGTACCCCAACAATCACACTTGGCCAAGAAGCCAGACCTGTAGATACTTGAAAAGTGGACAGTTTTATGTCACAAGAGTACAAGCTCACACACAGCCTGCACCCATATACTGCATGTTAAACTTTGTATAAACACACACACTCTCTGTCTCTTTAACATACATATTTCTCTATTATAAAAAGAAAATCTTGAGATGAGACCACTGTCAAGAGATTTTTTCAAGTCCCTTCCTCCTCTCAACCATCTCAGATTAACGGACCACGCCCACGATCTCCTCAACTCTCATTCGTGTGAATGCTTTTGTCAGACACAGCTCCTGTGCTCTTAGCGCTTATAAATTTTTACATTCTCCTCACTTTAATTTCTCAATAAGAGAAGACTTATGTCCAAATCTTATTGAAGAATTTAACCTTGAAGGGTTATCAAGAGAAGAAATGAGTACACAGACAATCTTAGCACCAAGAAACAATGAAGTCAAACGAATTAACACGAAAATTGTTGATCAGTTACATGCCAAATTGATTAAATGCATATCAATAGACCATGTTGAAACAGTTGATGGTGATGTTGCGGAAGAGGAAAACATCTGCTTACAATATTCCGAAGAATATCTACAACCATTAACACTGTCTGGTCTTCCACTGGTTGAATTACTGTTGAAAGAAGGATGTATCGTAAAGGTAATGCTAAAAGGTAAAAGGTAAAGGTTTTATAGTAAAAGTGTAAGTTTAAAAAGTATTTGTGCGTTAATTTCAAAGCCAAACAGAACTAAAATGTATAACGGAACAAATATCTCTAATGCAACAAGAAACATAATTTTTTTTCAATTTATTATGTTTTACTATTTTTTAAAATGGTTAATTACTCATTGTAATATAAAATAGTTAGTTCTATTTTGCATATGTAACAATTCCCATGAAAATAACAATCTGTTTAAATTGTACATCGGCTTCCCCATACGCAAGTGGAGCATTTTCAAAATTCAATGTATTGTGTTTTTAGAGATGTCCTTGTGCATACCATTGTAAAGAGTAGTTAAGTCAGTTTTTGTGTCCTTTTTCTGTAGGGTATAATGAGTTTAACCATTCTTCTCTGACCTGTGTCTTTAACAAGGCCAATAGAAATGCTACTGAGTAATGTTTTTTTTTTAAATATATTACACCATTCTCTGTACTCTGTGCACTGTTACTGTGAGTGCTGTGCAGAATGGAGGCGTTTTTCTCAGCTGATTCTGGGGTTCGTCAGGTGTGTTCTTGCTCCTACTCTGTTCAATGCTTGCAAGGACTGGGTGTTGGGCAAGGTCATAGAGTCCAGCGGGTGTGGACCATCTGTTGGCAAAGAAAGATTCACTGATCTTGACTTTGCTGATGATGCTGTGATCTTCGTAGAGTCAATGAAGGCTCTGATCGGGGCTCTCGAGAGACTTTGCGAGGAGTCTGAGTGTCTGGGCTTGCAAGTGTCCTGGATAAAAACCAAGATCCAGGCCTTTAATGACCTCTTAGGCACAGCCATCAGCAGTGTGTCTGTCTGTGGAGAGAGTGTCGTCCTTGTCGAGAGGTTTACTTACCTCAGCAGTGACATTCATGTTTCTGGTGACTCTTCCTATGAGGTCACTGGAAAGGGGTGTGTGGTGCTCCCGATATCTATGCAAAAGATAGAGTCCTGGTGCTTCCTGTTTTGCTATATGGTTGTGAGACATGGATGCTATCCAGGGACCTCAGACGAAGACTGGGCTTCTTTGGTACTGTGTCTCTTCGGAGAATCCTTAAGTACCGATGGTTTGACTTTGTGTTGAATGAGCAATTGCTCAGGGAGTCACGAAATGAGGCACATTACCTGCATTGTGTGGGAGTGTCAGTTACAGCACTATAGCCATTTGGTGTGATTCCCTGGCGGTGATCAGGCTTGCAGTATCCTCATTGTTGAGGACCCGAGTGGTTGGACCAGGCCAAGGGGACTCCCACGTAACTCCTGGCTGCAACAGATAGAGGGTCATTTCCAGAGGGTGGGACTGGACTGCGTGTCTGCTTGGGGGGTTGCCAACCAGGATCCCAAGCAGTTTTGTTGTGTGATGGGTGTAGCAATGTGCTGTACCAGTGCATGCTTCCCAACCTGACCTGACCTGACCATTCTCTACACCCAATGTGGTAGTATACTACATGAAAATCTGAGTAGGGTGGTTTGTCAGGGGATTGTCTGTCACCCACAACAATATAACAATCAAATTTGCTTTGATCACACATATTTTCATTTTTATGATTGGTCAAATAACAGCAAGATCATTGATGGGCCACAAGGGATAGGAAGCTGAAAGACAGCAGGATACAAATCTGGAAATGTTTGTTCTTCAGGAGAAATGCTAATGATATCAGTCAGCAGCTGCTGGAGAACTTTCTACCTCTAAGGTTTGTTGGCTGGGTTAGAGTACTTTGTGCATCAGAAATGTATTGAGTATTCTGGAAGTGATTACTATGTACAGACTAGGCTAACTGCAACCTTATGAGTGACACAAGGAACCTTTTGAGAGAAGATTAATTTTGAAACTAGAAACTAGTGACATAAGAAGTAAGCCACACAACTGGATTCCAGGTTGGTTAAATGAGACACTTTGAGTAAAGATTCATTTTGAAACTAGAAACTAGTAATATAAGAGGTAAGCTACAAAACTGGGTTTCTGGTTGGTTAAATGTAGGCGAATGATCCATGTAGGACTAAGTGATCAGTGGAGTCACTCAGGGGTCTGAACCTGATACTAAACTTTGTACATGTTACTAAAATTGGAGGGATAGCAGATACAGTGGAGGCAAACAAAATCTAAAAGACATGGACAATCTTCAGAACAAAGAGAACACTTGGAAAATTAAGTTTAATGTAGAAAAGTACAAAGTGTTAAAAGAAATTAAATTAGACATATATAATTAGAGATATATAAATGAAATCCACTCTGCTCAACCACAGCCACTAGATGCCGCATGCATGCTTTTTTATATTTAATCTGCGCTTGCATGCACCTCACTTCTCACTACGAAAGACCCGTGTGCAGCAAACGCCGCCACGCAACAATGACGTTGTGCTAATGACACAGAGACACAACATTGAAACGAAGCAAACTCTGTGGCTCAACAATGAAAGTGAAACAGCTCAGCAACGGAGGGCAAGGCTTGAAGTTTTCACTAAAAACAATGTCTATCTGGAGGTATTTTCTTGAGACAATGATTAATAGGACTCATATGCCAGTGATACAGCAAAGATACTCAGTCCTGTTTATTTAGATTCAAATAGAGTTTCTGTTTATTGATTTTTTAATTTGAGTTATCTTATTTCTATGCCCATTTTGCATGTTTTGTGATTCTGATTACAATTTTTGATATGTGAAAATTATTTGCACAAATAACACCTAAGTAGGTAAAAAATATAAAAAGTATACAGTAGGTTATAGGTATAGGTAACGGTATAAAAATAAGGAATTTATTAAAGGGAAATGTTAGACAAAAGAGAGAGATAATGCAAATTACAAATAAGAGAGTAAAACAATACACAACACAACGTATAACCTTTACAATTTTGACGGGTGACTATTCCATTTACCCACATAACCAAATAACAAATTCCACACTCTGGCATTTTACTTTCTTCCTGCCATTTAGCCCTTGTCAAATGCAAACCTCCTGACTTCAAGCTCCAAGCTACATTAGCCAGAAGCAGCCTTTATTTCTGGGCCATGAGCCACTACATTGTAAGCCTCTTGTACAGTGCTGGATAATTTGCAAAAGGTCTGGAGTGGCACTCAGAATTCTATCTGGGAGTGCCAGATGCTCCTTTACTTTCATATCATAGATATATAGTAGTGCCAGAAGAAGACTAAAAAGGTTTCCTAAACACCCTGCCAGGAGAACAAACATTCTGAGATGGGACTCCATTCGGCCCTAGCATCTTTGGAAAATGCTAACAGATCTACAGGGATTCTCCCTGATGTTGTTTATTTAAATTTAAGGATTGTACAAACCTATATTGGTCCTTTAGCACTCCCGGCTGGCTATACACTGAGGCATTATATGTTAGGTACACCTTTTCTGCCAATGCAAGTGACTCTCAGTCACTGACAATATCAGCATGTGCAAGGACTTAAAAACTGTTTCATGAGGTACCAGCAGACTGTTTGTGTTTGTGTGTGTGTAGAATTCAAAGGAAGAATTTCTACTTGTCTACTTCATATTTCTATCCACATCTATATGATAGGATAGCTTTCCTGTTAGCTTGCCCATTGTACCAAGCAAGCTACTTGTTATACAGTGTGTTCTTTCTCTTTCCACTACTTCAGGTCTCTCTACCTCACTTTCAGATGAGGTCTTACGCAACTGTGTCACTCATTTCAAAGTTCATTTAGGAGGTAATATGCCTTGTCAGTAAGCCCCCTATAGTCTAAGCACTCCTGATCACCCACAAAATGACTTGACAATTTGTGCATAAAAAGTTTTGCAATGTAGGAAATTTCTGCAATAGTAGCCCAGATATCTTCTGAAAATTTCTTAATAACACAAAGAGGACAGTCTCTTATTACTGTCATCCAAAAGTGAAATAATTATCATTTTCACTTGTTCTATTGTCAACAGCACAATACGGCCTTCCTTTAACATATTTTGTGGTGCCAATATAGTAAATATTTCCAAAACTTTTCATTAGCTTGCCTGGTTTTCACTTTGGAAAAGCATCAGACAACATTATGCAATTAAGCTTACCAAAATGATTAAATGAGCAAATGAAACCATCTGGTTTTAATACCAAGCATAAAAGACTAGACAAATCACAAGTTCTCAATTATTCCAAGTTTCTACATTATCCTACATAGCCTTCTAACTTCTGAAAACTAACAGGGAGTGTATTGTGCCATGTTTCTTTGTTTGTTAATAATATAATCTCTTTAATCTGGTCTATGTACAATACTATTTAATGCACAATGAATGCTAAATTCATCCATTAATAAAAACACTGATTTTGCAATCACAATAGCCAGAGCCACAAAAGCACTGAGTAAATGAAGGAATCACCCCTGGATAGGAAGCCATCATTCATTCACTCACTCACCTACTTACCTAACCACCCTTAGAGTGGGCATATTATTACACAAAATAAATGTATATTTTGTTAAAGAGATCAATTTAGATAAGGTTGTAAAATGATAGATTCAGCAACAAGTGAGGAGGCAGAGATTGTGCCTAACATGATGCCTGGAAGACTGGTCAAGTTGCTCAACATCTGTTTTCAAAGTATAGGTTTTAAGATGATAGGCTCAACAGCCTAAGAGAAGACTGATTTGGCAGAACTGTACAAACACGTAGCTGACAACTGTGATGCATACCTCACAGACACAATCTTATCATGATATACAGGCGTTTCACCTGATGCAGTACAACTGGTGTATGGTTCCCTAAAATTCAAGTTCGTGATTCATTTTAACTGGCAGTCATCTGTTATGAACATGTTTTGGAATTCATGAAACACCACAATGGTTGGTTAGCAGTACATTTCCACACAGCCAACCACTTTATATTCACACATTGCTCCTTCACATAAGTACAACATCCATCCATCAATCCATTTTCCAACCTGCGGAGTCCGAACACAGGGTCACGGGGGTCTGCTGGAGCCAATCCCAGCCAACATAGGGCACAAGGCAGGAGCCAATCCTGGGCAGGGAGCCAACCCACCGCAGGACACACACAAACACACCCACACACCAAGCACACATAAGTACAACATTGTTTGTTAATCAAGTTTTGCTTTACAATAAATTATATCACTCGTACCTACTTAAGTCATGTTTTCTGCTGTTTACATTTGGGCATGTAGAATTTATGTCTTTTACTGTATTTTGTGCATAATGACCTTGATGGTGTGACCAGCAGGGGACACGGCAGCCTCCCAAACCTCAGACACCACCACACAGACACAAGTACTGGGTTCAAATAAATGATTTATTATAAACAATACATACAATTCCTCTTTTATTTCTCTCTTTCCTCTCCTCCGCACCTCCAGGTGAGCTTTGTACACCTTCCTCCCAACTCTGACTTGCCCAGATGTGGCAAGATGATTCCTTGGACCTGGGAGTAGTTCCAGTGCCAGGGCATAGCCTGTTAGAAGCACTTCCGGGTCAATCGGAAATCCCAAAAACCCCGGGATCCCAATAGGGCTGCTCTATGGCACTACAACCCTCAGCACACCCTGTGGGTGTCCATTGGTGTACCTGCCTCCTGGGTTGCTGCCACCTAGCAGTTCAGGGGAACATGTAGCTTGAATAATCCTCGCTTTTCCTTCGTGTTAGCCTCCCAGCCAGATAATGTTCCTCCGTCTAAACCTGCTGGGATGCCAGTGGATCCATTCTTTGGATGGCATTCGACACCTAGATCCTTGTGTCGGCCAGGAGCCCGCTTCCTCTTCCAATGTCTGTTTGCCAACTGGGCCTCCCGGCCAGGCACAGTAAGGGAGTTCATTCTGGCAGGGGTGCAGATTCCCTGCATGCCATACTTCAGAATGGATTAAAATCCAGCAACTGATTTATTTCCTGTCTTGGATACCCCCAATAACAGACCCTGCTACAATTCACTATCTGCAGGCTTCAAAGAAAACAACTAAGGAAAATAAGGAAGACTTTGCTTTATTAAAGCCACTCACATTTAAAAATCCTTTCCAGATACGTAATGCTAACATTGATGGCCTTAAAAGGGCATCATGAACATTTTTAACTCACACCAGGTAAGCTATTAACCCTTGCATTCTAAAAAAAAAATTAAAACAAAAAGCAACCATATAATAAAATGTAATTAATGGAAATAAATGCAGTATATAGTCCTGAGAAATCACAAAATCTGTAGGCTTTTGCTCTTACTAAGACCTTTGTATCTTGACAATTAAATTATCAACTGGAATATTTCAGCTTGGATTTTAACCCAGCCACATCACCAACACACTCTCACCTCCACCATCTCTTGGACATCCACACTTCCTACATGGTTAGAAATGCTAGGTAAAAAAGACAACAGAATCAGGAGATGAGTATCATATGAGCAATTTTTTACAGGCAGATTTCAAAGCAGGAGATGAACAGCAGGAGGATTCAGAGACACCAACAACAGATAAAAGTTTGCAAAATTAAACAATCCAAAACAAATACCAAATAAAGTAAGTTGAAAAGTCAAAAGTCAATTTTCTAAACAGCATTGGCCACAAAGAAAAAGGAAAATTGTTTTCAAAAAAGACATTGAAAATAGCTGAAAAATACAAGAAGTAGCACAACAAAATGAATAATCAGATTGCTCAGATATGAAGGAAAACTTGTTCAATAGTCTAATTCTAACTCACTAATTGTCTACTTAAATATATTACGCTGAACAGAAATCAAATAACTGCTGAATGTTGTTCTTAAGAGCTTCACTTTTCTGATATATTGGCCAAGATTTTGAGCTGTTTGCCAAGAGCAGACAAGGAATGTCATGGTTATTAGGTAAAAGGCATAAGAAAACCAAGTATTTCAGGAAACTGAGGATGTGACAGCAAGGACATTGCCTTATGGCAAATTAAAAGTTTGTCTTTCAGTACAACAACTTGGAATCCATAATGGGATATTCACAGTATATAACTAAGCATTCTTATTCAGTTATTTGTTTATTGCCTTGGGTGAGCTCTGTGTTCTCCTTAATTTCAAATACGATATTGTAATACTAAGGTGTTGTACCCTGTTAGCCATTATGGATGTAGCGAGAAGTTAAGCAAAGTTACACCTTTTATTGGCTAAATATATATATGCAAGCTTTTGAGGCAACTCAGGCCGCTTCTTTAGGCAAGATTTAAAAGTGATATTGTTAATGCTGAAAATCAATATTATAATTTAACAACTAAGAATTTATTAAAAATGAAAAAAATGATCATGTTATAACATAGAAGGAAATATTCCAATATTGTACAGCACGACATCCATCTGTTTACCCATTTAATATCCAGAAACAGGGCTTGGAAAGAACTCTCCATTATGGCACAGCACCACATTCCTTCTAAAACTAAAAATGCTTCATTGTTTAAGCTCGTTCAACATTTACCACTAATGTTGCAAGACAATGCAATTTTAGTATGTCATTCTGTAGCTGTATTTTTTTTTTTAATTTTCCAGTTGTGAGTCATCTCCAAAGCATAGCACATTACAAACTGATGTGCAATTGATGAAAATCTCTATTTCAATCTTTTGCAAAGATCTGTAATCTACCATCTGGCAACAGTTTGTCTTCTGGCGTTGCTTCCAACTCTCTTACTTGGTTGCGCAACTTTACACAATACTTCTGTGTACTTTCCAGTAATTTCAAAAGAGCTCTTTCGTGAAAGTGAAGAAGATTTCTTTGTCCAATCAAGACAGCCCAGGCTATTTAACTTGCATTGTGGTAGCGTATGACAAATTTAATTATAAGGGTCAATCATTTATCCACAGCTGCATTTTTTAATATCTCCACATAGCAATTTTCAATTTTAAACTCGATATTGACTCTCCCATTTAAGTCATCTGAAGCAGACCAATCACATGCAACAATTTTAGTGGAAGAGACAAATAAGCTGATGGCGGTTGGCTTCATATGTTAACAATTATGCACAAGCTTTCTCAAAACCAGTTATCTTTTTTTTTTTGGACTACTTTCAAAACTTTTCATTTTATTCTGTAATTAAGTAACATTTGAAACCTGAAATTAAAAAAAGAGCAAAATCTAAAGGACGATGTTGATAAGCATGCACAGTAAACAGAAAATAAACACTGAACAACAAATTCCTTTAATTTGTAAAAAAAAAAAAAATCTATAAAATTGCAGGCAGAGTGGTGTATTGATTAAGGCTTTGCACTACAAACCTTGAGGCTGTGGGTTCAAATACCACTACTTATACTGTGTGACCACGAGCAAGTAACGTGACCTGCCTTTACTCCAACTGGAAAACCAAAAGAAATGTAACCAATTGTATCATAAATGACTTAAGTCACCTTGGGTAAAGGTGTCAGCCAAGTAATTCAATGCTAAAATGTTTTAGAAAAATATTTTAATATAGTGATTTCAAAATATATCACTTTTGAAAGATCCAGTTCATTCTAAAGTATTGATTTGCATGCTAGCAGAGGTGTGACTTGTCATTTTATTATTTTTAATCAAATTCCCAGAATACTTAGTATTGGTTAAAGTAATTCCTGGTAATATAATGCAATTATATACTATATTACCTTTGAATTCATTTTTTGAAGATAATATATGAACAGTTTAATGAAAAAGTAAATGAGGGACAACCATCTATATACTGTCACAAATAGGCACAAAGCCTAAACCATCTGTACAGTAACTTGTCAAGTTTTTGGCAATCTTCCTACTTGCATTTCATTCTTAATTAGTAGGAATTTCATTAATAAATGAACTTGCTTTGTGTTTAGTTCCCAAAAAAGTACCATTTAACCCACAGCCTTGACTGACATGAACTAAAGGACAAAAACTTACTTTATTTAATATTAATACCTGAGTAATGAGGCAAAGTAATGAGGGATGAGGTGAGCTAATATATAGGAATCACCCAAAATGGCCAAGGGATGGCATTATTATCATGTAATTAAAACACAGCAAACATTAATATAAACAACACTAAAATGGGGAAGCACAGTGGCACAGTGGTAGCGTTGCTGCCTCGTAGTAAGGAGACTTGGGTTCGTTTCCCGGATCCTCCCTGTGTGGAGTTTGCATGTTCTCCTTGTGTCTGCATGGGTTTACTCTGGGTGTTCTGGTTTCCTCCCACAGTCCAAAGACGTGCAGGTTAGGTGCATTGGCGATCCTAAATGGTCCCTAGTGTGTGCTTGGTGTGGGTGTGTCCTGCGGTGGGCTGGCGCCCTGCCCGGGGTTTTATTCCTGCCTTGCGCCCTGTGTTGGCCCTGTGTTATGTTATAGCAGGTTGGAAAATGACTGACTGACTGAATGACTCTAAAATGAAATTAACACGTAACAAAATCTTATGTTTCCTTTTATTAACCCTCATTAACTGTCATTTCTGAAACTACAGAGAACCTTTTACACTAAGAGCAACATAAGACACTGGTCAAATATCTCTCACTCTCAGATGACAACAGACTTAGTCCCCAGGATTTATTGGGAGCAAAAAGAGAAGTAAGACTGAGAGGTAAGTACAAGACACTAATCATAGTCAGGGACAGGCAATAACAAAATCAGATTGATTACTAGAAACTAAGCAAATGAGGGGGAGGCCGAAAATAAAAGTTGTAAATGAGTTTGAAACCATTATGAATCCTAGAACGTGGCCTACTTCCAAAATAAAATGAACTAACTATGCTAAGTTGTTTTCTTAAAAATCCAGTGATAATGTGACCAGAAGCGGACACGGAAGCACCACTCTATTTATATGATCCACTGGTGATATGGTTTGTATGACAACCGTGATCATAATATGTCTCCTAAGTGACGTAAACTTACCAAAATAATTTTATCAAAATAATACAAAGGTTCCCCATCACAATAAATAAATTCTTAAGAGTAAACAACCCATAATTTAATCAAAAAACAATATTTACTATGGCATTTGACGTGAATGGGAGATCTTATTCAAAGTTTTGCAAAAACCATTGGGGTATCTTTTAGAAAACTTTTAAGAGAAAATAGGAATTGCTGACAGAATCCATTTTGTACAATCAGTTTCTTCTTGGTGGAGGTTGCTCATTTTTTAAAATATTATTATTATTATTGTAATCATCATCATCTCAAACTTAAATAAAGAACAAATTATTTTGTAATGTCTTTGTGACATTAAAAATGTACTTCATCCTAAAATAGGTCATTGAATTTGCAGGTTATTATCATTTCTTTGGTTCATCACGAGAACATAATGATCATCAACAATATAAATATCTCATATGGGTACATTATTTATCCATGATGGAGTACATGAGCTGTTGTTTTACTTAAAGATAATTAATCTGGTCAAGCTTCCAATGTTTTTTGTACTGCTTCTTTTCTTTACTACTCTATTACTCTATGCAATATCCAAAATCTCTGCAAATTGTTTGAACAATGCAGGACCATTAACTGGCTAACCCACCTGTCAGTCAGTGCTAAAGTTAGCAAAGTAATGCTTTCTATTTATCTAGAGAGTAATATTAGGAAAATCCATTTGGCTTAGAAGTACTGTCAAGTCAGTCTGTGGGCACTTTTACACACACATGCTTCTTGTGAACAGAAAAATAATAGAGAAAAAATGTATACATATTGGAAATTATCCTGGGCACCTTCCCCAGTTTACCTGACTACCCTATAGCTGCGTCTTTCTAAGAGCGTAATCAGATTGGCAATGCCAAGAGAAATTATTTTATAGAAGGAGGTTGAAGGGGTGAAACGTTTTCTTATGATGGCAGAACACCTACTTCGATGGTGTAGGTTTTAAAGTGTTAGGGAAAATAGTACAGACTCGATGACTACTAAATACAATGGTTTATCAAGGCAACCTGGAGCCTGGTAAGAAACAGATTGAATTCTAAGTGAGATTTAGCCAAAAATGCCTTCTTTTGAGTGGCATAAAAATATACAAATAAACATGGAAGAATTATGGGGTAGTGAAAACATAATCCAGCCAATCATTAACAGTAATGCACTTGTCAGGATCACCACAATGTTAGCTAAAGTGTATTTTTCTGAAGGCTGTAGTACTAAACAATCATTAAGCCTTTCCTGGTTGAGTAATAAGAAGAAACCTCTTGATATCTCCTGAAGGTAAGGACCATCTGCCAAGTTCTGTTTTTCACACAAATCTCTATAATGGTTTTATTTTTACTTTAATCAGGAAAAAGCCTACTTTGGTATTCTCTGATGATTAAAATAGTGCAGCAACTTAAAACTTGATGAATAATTTAGTCATCACATTAAAAGAGCTGTAAAGAATGGTGTCTCAGGTTCTGATTGAAGAGGGCATTTTGCCTGAATTTTGTTGGTCACTTATTTTATGACTCTTGGCTATCCTGTACGTATTTTCCAGGATATGAGTGTTACACAATAAACAGATACAAAAAGAATCTGTTTGACTCTACTTTGCCTGTGCATTGGGGTTTACCCCGTGGACGAGAGGGTGGCCTCCCTCCGCCGGGTGGGGAAGGGTCCTGACTGTTGTTTGTGCGTATGCGCGAACAGCAGTTTGGAGTATCCACCCTTTTGGAGTCTCTGGAGGGGTTGCTAGAGGGCATACCTTCTGGGATTCCCTCGTTTTGCTGGGAGACTTCAATGCTCAAATGACAGTGAGACCTGGAAGGGCGTATGGATTGTCCATAACAACACCATGTTCAAGCATATGTTCATATGTGCACTTGGCACCAGGACACCCTAAGGTCGATATCGACTTTGTGGTCGGTCGCCGGACTTGCGCCATATGTCTGGACACTCGGGTGAAGAGAGGGGCAAACTGATCACCACCTGGTGGTGAGTTGGCTTCGATGGTGGGGAAGATGCGGTAGACCTGGTAGGCCCAAACGTGTTGTGAGGGTCTGCTGGGAACGGCTGGCAGAGTCCCCTGTCAGAAGTAGCTTCAACTCCCACCTCCGCAGAACTTCAACCACGCCCCGAGGGAGGTGGGGACATTGAGTCCAATGGGCCAGTTCCGTGCCTCTATTGTTGAGGCGGCTGACCGGAGCTGTGGCCGCAAGGTGGTCAATCCCGAACCCGTTGGTGGACACCGGCGTGAGGGATGCCGTCAAGCTGAAGAAGGAGTCCTATAGGACTTTTTGTCCTGTGGGTCTCTGGAGGCAGCTGATAGGTACCGCAGGCCAAGCGAACAGCGGCTCTTCGACGCTAGGGTCGGTGGGAGGAGTACTTCAAGACCTCCTCAATCCCACTAACATGCCTTCCAATGAGGAAGCAGAGCCTGGGGACTCTGAGGTGGGCTCTCCCATCTCTGGGACTGAAGTCACCGAGGTGGTCAAAAAACTCCTTGGTGGCATGGCCCGGGGTGGATGAGATACCGGAGTTCCTTAAGGCTCTGGATGTTGTAGGACTGTCTTGGTTGACACGCCTCTGCAACATCGCATGGACATCGGGACAGTGCCTCTGGATTGGCAGACGGGGTGGTGGTCCCCTCTTTAAAAGGGGACCGGAGGGTGTGTTCCAACTATAGAGGGATCACACTCCTCAGCCTCCCTGGAAAAGTCTATTCGGGGTTCTGGAGAGGAGGGTCCGCCGGATAGTCAACCTCGGATTCAGGAGGAACAGTGTGGTTTTCGTCCTGGTCGCGAACAGTGGACCAGCTCTTCACCCTTAGCAGAGTCCTGGAGGGTGTATGGGAGTTTGCCCGACCGGTCTACATGTGTTTTGTGGACTTGGAAAAGGCATTCGACCGTTGTTCGGTCTCTGTACAACCGTGTCAGAGCTTGGTCCGCATTGCCGCAGTAAGTCGAGCCCGCTTCCAAGGGCTGCCCTTTGTCACCGATTCTGTTCATAACTTTTATGGACAGAATTTCTAGGCGCAGCCAGGGTGTTGAAGGGGTCAAGGATCGGTTCGCAGCTGAGTGTGAAGCGGCTGGGATGAGAATCAGCACCTCCAAATCCGAGCATGGTCAAAGTGGAGGAGTTCAAGTATCTCGGGTCTTGTTCACGAGTGAGGGAAGAATGGAGCTGAGATCGACAATCGGTGCGGCATCCGCAGTGATGCGGCTCTGCATCGGTCTGTCGTGGTGAAAAGGAGCTGAGCCGTAAGGCAAAGCTCTCAATTTACCAGTCGATCTACAAACTCGTACCGGCTGAAATGTATGTCTGGGCTTTCCCTTAAAGATAGGGTGAGAAGCTCAGTCATCCGGGAGGGGCTCAGAGTAGAGCAGAGAGGAGTCAGATGAGGTGGCTCGGCAATCAGGATTCCTGGAGTCCCTGGTGATGTTCCGGCACGCCCAACCGGGAGGAGGCCCGGGGAAGACCCAGGACACGCTGGAGGGACTATGTCTCCGGCTGGCCTGGGAGTTATTCTCCCGAAGAGCTGGAAGAAGTAGAGGGAAGTCTGGGCAACTAACCCACCTCGGATATGAATGAATGAATGAATGAATGAATGAACTTATTTTATGACTCTTGGCTATCCTGTACGTATTTTCCAGGATATGAGTGTTACACAATAAACAGATACAAAAGAATCTGTTTGACTCTACTTTATGCCAAGTATGATTAATAATGAAGACTAAAGTGTCAGAAAATAGCATCTTTTCAATTTATCAAGGTATGCAAAACTAAATATACAAACTGTCCAAAGTATAATGCGTATTAGACAGCAGTCAAGTTCAGTATACTGTATAGTTAGAAAATATGCAACAATATATTTACCCCACAAGAAGCCAACAATCAAAACAAGTAACCACAAAATATCGTTAATGTGCAGACAAGAGATGCTGTATTGGCAGAAGGATGATAGGGATGGAGCTGCCAGGAAAGAGGAAGAGGTGAAGGCTTAAGAGGAGGCCTGTGGTGAGGGAGGAGATGCAGGTGGTGGGTGTGATAGTTTAAGATGCAGAGGACAGGAAAATGTGGAAACAGATGATACCGCTGTGGCAACCCATAATGGGAGTAACTGAAAGAAGAAGAAGTTAATGTTAAGTAGAGTAAGATTACCTTCAACTTTCCGAAATATCATGAATTATGTGTTTTTTTTGTGTGTGTCTACAAAATTCTGCAAGCTGCAGATCCCAGATTTAAAATTTGCACAACACCATCAGTATTTTGTTTTCTTTCCATAACACATACAGTATATAAACCCTTGACACACACTTTTCAAAAATCACACAAAGGCACACTGGGGAAACACACAATATAAGAATGGTGGTTAGACCAATCCAAGAAACTATAGACAATTTAGCTTAATATGAACCACAGGTAAAAATTAAAAATTATTATCAAGGAAGGTATTGAACACTTGTCAAGAATATGGAATGGCCAAATGGGGAGGCAGCTTGATGGATGAGGTCTCCAGGACTCTAAAAATATCCAAATCTTATTATGTGATATCATCTACAGTTAAATTCTGCTCCGTACTTCTAAAATTTTTATTATTATGCTGTATTAAGGATTTGTTCTGTTCTGTGTATTGTGTTGTATTGACCCCCTTCTTTTGACACCCACTGCACGCCCAACCTACCTGGAAAGGGGTCTCTCTTTGAACTGCCTTTCCGAGGTTTCTTCCATTTTCCTACATGGTTTTTGGGAGTTTTTCCTTGTCTTCTCAGAGAGTCGAGGCTAGGGGGGCTGTCAAGAGGCAGGGCCTGTTAAAGCCCATTGCGGCACTTCCTGTGTGATTTTGGGCTATACAAAAATAAACTGCATTGTATTGTATTGTATATGTTAAACCAATTGGCCTGAAGGAAAGGAAAAGCAATGAGCCTTTCTGAGCCATACCGAGTGCAGTACTGGAGGTGTCACAGGTTACAGTGCCAACACTGGTAAAGAAGTGAGTTCAGCCTTCAGGATCTGCATGGACACTGAAAAGGCAGGTGTCCAATCCCAAGGTGCATCTTGTTTTAGCAGACTGCTCGCTTCGCTCAGAGAATAAGAGGTGACAAGATCAAAGTGTTTAAAATTATGAAGGGAATTAGTATAGTGGATCTTTGCTCTTGCTTTAAAATGAAATCTCCATCAAGAACATGGGGACATAGTTGAACTTGTTAACAGCAAATTTTACAAAATGTTCAAACATTTGTTTTTTCAAATAAACAGACATAGACGCATGGAGTAAATTACCAAGTAGTGCAGTAGAGAGTACAACTTTACAGACTTTCAAATTTCAACTCAGTTATTTTGGACATCTGAGTGAACAAGATTTGTGTATTCTTGTCAAAATGGTTCTAATGCTGTAATGTTAACAGAAAATACTACTCCTCACACAGCTTTCATAATTTTTTTTTTCCATCAATGCCAGAGAGGTCTTTTAGACATCAGAATGGGGGACAGCTCACTGAATTTCATTGCATGTACTATATAAATTACTCAATCTTCACTGATTTTATATTAACACCTTTTATAGTCTGGGCAAAGGTGTTAAACATCCAGTCCAATAATAGAAGTAATGACACCCCTGTTGAACACCTCTTGTAATGTAACTCAATATGGTACATGCAGTGAGTCATCAGCAGGATTTGACCCTTCTACTCTGTATTATCCAGTCTAGCTCAGCAACTTTCAAGCTATACTACATGTAGCTGGACATTAATATTCTCCTTATTTTTCTCAATTTGTGTTCTTAATATTCAATAAAAATTATACATGGTCATCAACAAAATGTAACTACCACAGTGTGACGCTCACAAAGCCCCAGAAGCAATTTTTCCTATTAACATTCTAATTTACAGAAATCCCCCGCTCTATCGCGGTTCAGCTATCGAGCCCCTGCTACATTGCGGATTTATTAATACTATTATTATTACTAGGGGCCTCCGCCCCCTGCTCGCCCACCCCCTCGTTCGTTTTACCGGATAAACAATTTAAAGAGATTGTTATTTTCATGGGAATTGTTACATATGCATTGTTTTCATTTGTACTTTAAAACTTTTGTAAAAAACAATATTTGTCCTTTATTTCCTGCTCCGGGCGTGGTTAAATCTCTTTCTCGCAGCACTTATAACACTCCCCACGTTGTGAAGGAGGAGGTCTGAACGCATGCTAAACATAAGTGGACAGATCAGCTACTGGCTTTGTGCTGCTTCTGCCGAGATTCTGGCGAATCTGGTCACGATCGCTTCGCTCAAACCCCACCTCCCCGGAGGTGCGCTACGCTTCTGCCACTTTGTGTTGTGAAGAGGGAATGCTGAGTGCACGCTAAGGAGAAGTGGACTTTGTGCTGGCTCTGTGCTGCGTTTGCCAAGATGCTTTTTCAGCTTGTCGCTCTGCCTGTCAATCATTTAAAAGCCTGTACAGCAGCTCTTATCTTGCGTGAAGTTAAAATGTTTTACAATAGAGAGATGTTACTCATATCCTTAGCCCGACATCCACATATCATATGTGCTTACAAAGTGTGTTTTAACAAGTTTGCATGTGTTTAAAGCGTGTGGGATGGGTATTTTAAGGCTTAAACTATAAAAAAAAAATGTGGTCTTACTGTATCGCGGATTTTCACCTATCGCAGGTGGGTCTGGAACGTAACTTCCGCGATAGATGGGGGATTACTGTATATGTAATCCTTTTGTTGTTCTATTGCAAAATCTTCTTTAAATAAAATCTTATTGCTTGCTAAAAAAGTCAAGTAAAGCATAAATAAACTTTAAGTAAATATAAGGATGCAATGCTAAACACAATGTAAGCATGCAAATTAGAAACTAATTAAATTATAGATTAATAAAACAAAAAAAATGCGTGGAAAAGATTCAGATGAAAGCAGTCTTCCTGTGGAGTCCCCCCTATCCTTGTAAATAAAATGCTACTTTCATCATTGCACGTAAAACAAATGCCTAATACTGTAACTAATGCTGCTGCAACACCAAAAGGAACAGTAAGACTCCATAAATGGAAACAGATGACACATTGAACAGCAGCTGTTATTTTTTTACCACTTTTACAAGAAGTGAAAATTAATTAGATAACATGACATTAACTTTTTTCATTTTACCAAATTCTTCTTTTATTGGCAACATTTTGTCTGATCATATATTTAACTATGACTATATGTGCTAGAAATTACTTCTAAATTAACATTTGCCTTGCCCTTGGTCATGCCTTGAACTTCTTATTGCTTTGTGATGCAAATTACTTAGTCATCATTTGAGTCTCCTTCTATTATAAGTCACAATATTACTTAAACTGGCCTCTTTCTGCCACATATTCATCACATTATCATGAAAGCAAATTCTAGTGCCATGTGTGCATGCTCCCAACCTCTCCTCTCCTGGCTTCTTGGGTCTTTTGCTGTTGTTTTTCTACTTTGAAGCTGTTTTGGCTAGTCTCTTGATAATGACAGTGTCCTCTAGTAGAACTCTTTTCAAATAACATAATTAATTCAGTGTCAGAGCATTGGTAGAAATAAAAGAGAAAGTCAACATGCAACACAGAGTCATAGAAACTGATGTAGGCCACATAGCCTCAGGTTTGTTTTTATGAAATTCACCACAACTCTCAGTTGACAAAAATATGTGCACTATATAGAATAATCATTAACATTGGGAGAGGATTAATCTCAGTCAGCAAGTATAGTATATAATGTGTATATATTTAAAAAACTTGCAAGTACCCTCAAAAAAGGCTTGGATTTAGGAGAGGCTGCAATTGCCACACTTTTTTATATTCAGTAAGCCTTGTGCCATTTATTTTAATACAAAATATATTAAAGCAAAGCTTAATTATACACAGCATGTCAGAAAAGACAAACATATTGCTTGAAGATGACAGCTGTCGCCATTCATCTGTTATGCGGTGATTTACTCAGCTATTCACAGGGTCTGTTCTTTTTTGATTACCTTATTCTGAGGAAAGGCTGCATGTATCATTGCAGATTCAAAGCTGCAAATGCTGTTAAGATGAGTTGTATCCCACAGTGACTTCAGAAGTTGAACAGATGTGTCACTGATTGATAAAGGTTCTGTAGACAGGCTCTGAGGGGTAAAATAAAAGCAACCGACTTATTAAGTTGGTCATAATTGTCACTAGACAGGTAGATAAACAGAACTTTATTTATTCTCAGGGAAAATTTGGCTCCTTAAATAAACAAATATACATATATACATTCACACACATACACTATGGTCTGAACACACACCAGATCGACTAAAAAGAAGAAAATTAAAAAAAAATTCTGACTTGTCAAACACAATCATAGTGAGACATAATGCAAGGATTTTGCTGTTGGTATAAAGGAGCCCCAGTAACGTTTCCTGGAAATCTTCTGCTGAATGATATGTTGGCTGTAAGTAGTGAGTATGAGTGTGTCAGCATTAGTGTGCAGCATTGTTTATAATGACACTCAGTTCTGTTTTCATTCTCAGTAATATTTTTGTTTAGCTTCTGCAAAAATGCATCTATTAATCTGTTACTATTATGTAACAAGACCTTAATATACAACTCCTTTGGGTCTTCATAACACAAAGCATCAGTAAGGTGTTTATTCATCTCTGCAATGTGACTTACTAACAAAATTTTACTTTGGACTGGTCTGACACAGCTTAACTGAGACACATTCCTCTTTATATTACATATTCAATGTAAGCGTAAGTAATGTTCCCAACCTGTCAATATGCCACGCTGCAAAGAGATGAATAACCTATGTATCTTCTGATGTTTTATAACTGTTACCGTGTTTCCCCCGAAAATAAGACAGGGTCTTATATTAATTTTTGCTCCAAAAGATGCACTAGGGCTTATTTTCGGGGATATCTTATGTTTATTCATGTACAACAATATACAGTATATTTATCCAAATACGGTCATGTCATCTTCTTCTGGAATGTCATCATAACTCTCCACATTCAAACCCTGAATTTCTGCCCGAATTTCTTGCTACTCCAGCCGCTTTTAGGACCCTCCAGGGTCGATGTGCTTGCTTTGATGTTTGATGAATGGTTCGATGTGGTGAAGCAAAATGCCAACATACAAATGCATTCGTGGTGCTCCGATATTCAAGTGTCGCATATTCCACAAAGTAACGACACGATATATTTTAAAAGTCTCACATACCATCTTCTGTGCCGTCTTTTTTTTTTTGCCCCTTCACAATACGGTGGCGTATTTGAGCCACAGAGAAAAAAAATAAGGACATAATAAAAATGTCTATTTTGTGATTTAAATGGAAATTGCGGTTTTAACCTTGTAGTTTACTTTATCATTAAAGCTGACCTTCATAAACATCATCTTAAAATGGACGCAGTTGTTAAATCGCTATGCGCTTCTGGGGCTTCCTTCTGACCTGATAGCAGCGGCAAGCAGCATCGCCACACAGAACACATTAAATTTATAATATTCCAGCTCTCTACACATTTAGAATTCTTAGATTTATACTTGATATCACTTTCATGATGAAGTGCATTAAAAATATGTATGTTCCATTTTACAGATAAACCGTTAACTTTGTTTAAATAATACTGCTAATAGTTACACATGTGGCAGTTGGTGCCACGGCCCACCTGCCAAGTTGTTTGCCTGCCTATGGTAAAGTCATCCCTGATGGAGGATCACAGGAATCATGGGAAAGAGGGTCCTTTCATCGAGACAACGTTTCAGCCATGGAATGGCCAAATGGGGAGGCAGCTAGATGGATGAGGTCTCCAGGACTCTAAAAATATCCAAACCTAATTATGTCATATCATCTACTGTTAAACTGTACTTCTAAAATTTTTATTATTATGCTGTATTAAGGAATTGTTCTGTTCTGTATATTGTATTGTATTGACCCCCTACTTTTGACACCCGCTGCACGCCCAACCTACCTGGAAAGGGGTCTCTCTTTGAACTGCCTTTCCGAGGTTTCTTCCATTTTCCCTACAAGGTTTTTATTGGGAGTTTTTCCTTGTCTTCTCAGAGACTCAAGGCTGGGGGGCTGTCAAGAGGCAGGGCCTGTTAAAGCCCATTGCGTCACTTCCTGTGTGATTTTGGGCTATACAAAAATAAACTGTATTGTATTGTATATGGGGTGGCACAGTGGCAGAGCAGTAGTACTGCTGTCTCGCAGGAGGTCATGTCCCTTGTGATCCCTGCCTGGTGTTTGCACGTTTTCCTGGTGGGTTTCCACAGTGTGCTCAGTTCTCCATCCAAAGGCGTGAAGGTTTGGGGATTTGGTGAAGCTACAATGACGCCAGTGTATGTGTGTTCTTGTGTTCACCTTGCGATGAGCTGTTGCCCTGTCCAGAGATTTTGTTTCTGTCTTGCGCCAATGCTGCTGGAATGAGTGCATCCCCGAATTGATGGATGTAATCATTAAATATCTTTTTTAAAGGGTATTGTGGCAAGCAAGGTGGAATTTAATGGATGTTTCAGGCATACATGTCGCATCCCGGGAAGTTTAAACCTGGCCTTAGGCGCCTTACTTTTCAGCTGACGATCTTGACTAGGGCTTATTTTTGGGGTAGGGGTTATATTACAGAGCAGCCTGAAAATCATGCTAGGGCTTATTTTCAGAGTAGGTCTTATTTTTGGGGAAACACGGTATGAAGCCCAAATGAAGCCTTTGTTAAGGTCTTGTTACATTAGGAGTAAATGAGTAATAAATGTATTTTTGCAGTACCTAAACTAAAGTGTTCTCTTTTTCTCTATTACCTTCAGTGGGTCCAGAGTGCAGAGTGCAGGGTCCAGAGTAAATTAAAGGGAATAACCAAGTCTGCCCTTTAATTTACTTGTCAATTTGGTGGGCCAGTCTTGAAGTGATTTAACTAGCTCAGTACACCACAGAGTAAAAAATCACACTGGGCATCACACTGATCCAGCGTTGCTCACATCCACATCAGAGACATTGTCATTGAGTGTGCCTGATAGATGGTTCATTATCCAGGATACCAGCTTACCCCCTAACTAATATGAGGAAGGCTTTAAATGGCACATCAATTGGTACTGTACTGGTAAACCTGTACATATGTCAAGTCAAAAACACAGGAAATTTAAACTTTCTAGGGACAATTTCAGAAGAATGCCCATCCAAGTGCTAGCTCTTAGTGTAAGTTGGTTTACTGAGTTGTGACATAATGCTGAACTTTTCCCTCACTCCACTACCGAATATTAAAAAAAAAATCATAACAATAATAATAATACTACGCTCATGTTGAATTACTACTGAAGCAACACCCATTTAAATCATTTCTTTTTCTTGTTAGAAAAACAATTAGAACTACTGTAAGTCTTTAAATACATATAAGGATTAGCTTACTGTTTGTCTCAAAATACAGGAGTTCAGCATCATTCTTCAGAAACTAGAAATACAACACTAGAAAGTGGAAACAACATCACTAGAAGGCCTGTCTGCACTTTTTGTTTCTTGGCCATGCAGTGAGTGAACAGTGTGATTTAACTCTGCCACTCTATGGAAATGTAGTCAAACTCCATAACCTCCCACCTACACTATAGACAGTTAGAAATGAACAAATACAAAATATAAAAGATTTCAAGATTTTGTACAATAGTGTGCCCCTTTTTTACATTAACAACAGTTAAGTATAAATGACTGTCTAGAGCCTGTCAAGGGGAACACCCAAGGTTATCCATCTGTCTTTCCCAGGATTTTCCTCCCCTTGTAGTTCCAGACTTCTTTTCGTAGCACCTAGTCATGGAGGATTAACAGGTTTGTATACCTGCAGTAATCTGTGCTGTCATGTATTTTATGTCCCTATTCCTATTCAATTCTGAATCCCTCAATGAAACCCATAGGTTGACACCTCTAAAAAAATTAACTTCTAAGACCAGTTAAATGCAATAATCTGGGACAAATTAATATTGTAATAGTATGTTTTCTGTTAATTATGAAAGCACAAAGAAAAAATGCAATAACAAATGATTAAGTGAGAGTAATAAAAAACATAATATACTAACTAATTGCCTACTTAGCTTACAGACTTTATAGTACTGTATATTAAAAATATAAGCAACTAAAGGAAAAGAAAGGTCTTACAATAATCCAGTAAAACTGACACAGAGTTTTCCTTTCTCTGCTGTTTTAGGATGAAAAGTTAAACCAGTCTTTATTTTAAAATGTATTTACAGCATGCCTTCCTGGTGCAACAGTGTGTTGAAATGCCATCATATTCCAAATGACTTTTTGCCTGAAAAAGGTAATCTGTTCTGGCGTGAATCAGTACTTCTCTTTATCCCTTAATTTTTATTCTAAACATTGCATAAAATAGAAAATGCATAAAAAGCACATTGCCTTTCTTATCCTAAATTCAGTTACAACTAGACAAATGTTTCCAGCTTACTATACATTTAAAAAAGCGTATTGTTTTTAGTGATTAATTAAATATTTCAGAGTGAAGCGCACAGCATCTGATATACCTTAGTTCAAAAGTTCACTTAAACTATAGCTTACAAAATATGATCCTATCCCTGTCATTTTCTAAACATACATTTTATTATCACAGAAAAAAGACTCAATTTTAAATTATTTAATTTAAATGTTAAAAACTAGTATATTAACTTTGTTTTTTTTTATAGATTTTGATCATCTTAAATTCATTTAGGCCGAAGTTTTGGCTAGTGGTCTACGATCGCTTGTCTTCTTGACAAAAATGAAAACAAAATGGAAAAATACAATTTGTATATGTATTTTGTATTCACTCATGTTTGGCTTAATTGACTTCATTTTTCAGTGTAGCCTCAGATCCTTTATCTCTATTTTCAAATATATTGCATTGACTTTGAATTTCAAATCCATGCAACATGTATAAATATAAACACTTGAAATATGAGCAATCTCAAAGATGAACATAAACAAGCTCTGATGATATAAAGTCCATTAACATTACAAGTAAGATATGGCTAGCTGATAATGGGTGAAAGAAAAACTCCAGAGAACAGCACTCCTTGAGAAAATAAACTGGTGGGTATCCAAGTTCCTTTATAGCACAGCACTGATGACCAAGGCCAACTCTTTCAACCAGACATTGTACAATACTGGTACATGGTAGACAGTCTGCTGTAATCCAGTATACATCTATGGATACTGGATTTCAAGTAAAAACAAGCTCTACTATCCAACATATACAGTATTTTCAGTGCTGATTCTCCCTTAGTGAGTAGTAAAAGGGCAGGGTGACACCAGCATTCACAGACACAGCTGTGTAAATTGACAGATTTCAGTTTTTTTAATAAAAATTGCAGTGCATACTATGAAAAAAGCCCTGCGGGTTTCATGACTTTTCTGTAACTGTAAATCAAGTGCTAACTCTGCAATATGAACAATTTTCTTTCAGTTTTGAAAATGCATATTTGTTATTAATAGCATAGAATAATTTTTCTTCACGAGCATAATCCCAGCTGGCATAATTTGTGTACAGCATTATCTGCCAAATGCGATGTGCTTGACATTCATCATCTATTTTTTTAGCCTAATGAAGTTGCTACAGATGTATCATGTTTCATCCTCACTGGAATTAATCTGTTTAGACCACAGGAACATCCAGCAATCAGCAAGGATGCCAGCTATTTACAAAAGTTTATCTTGTCATGACTAGCTCAATACCTGCCTAATGCATAAATTATGAATTTATTGAGATCGCTGTGTGGAAGATCCTTTCACCAGCTACCTTCTTCTATTTTTACCCAGAGTAGGGCTAAACAGTAATCCAGAGAGTTAGCTAAAAATACTTTACCCAGGGTATAAAACGAAATGCCTAAGTACGGATGTCTTGGGTTGATAAAGGTTGTAATTCATTGGGTCTACAATTTCATTATCAACATATCTCAACATAATGGCCCATAAATGTGTTGCTCAGGTGGGAGTGTAGGCCCTGAAACACATTGGGAAAAACTATCTTTGGGGAAAAAAGAAACCTGAATGGAAGAAAGAAAAAATATTTCAGTCTGCAAGATGCACACTACCAGAAGAGCAATTTATTCCAGAACTAAGATGTTTTTTTTAATTGTGTGTACAGAATATATACCTTAATTCATCTTTATTTCACATAGTTTTTAAGATTTATATTTAAAAGTCAGCCTCTCATTTTCAGAATTATTATGATTTCCCATTGCAGTCAAGAGTAGGATATAACTGCATTGAGGACACATGATGGATGAGGGGAGAACAGCATTCTTTCATATTTTGTCATTATGAAAATATAAAAAATAATAAAGGTAAATAAATTACCTCTTTTAATAACATCTAACATTCCAAACACCATAAATTGCTTCCTGTGAATTCTGCAAGTCATAGATATCAGTCAAAGCAAATTATACTCTACATTGATAGAGAGTCAATATTACAGCTATAAAATTCAAGGCTTTGCTCTGTTTTCTGGCTCTTGGATATCTTTTATTAATTAATATGCATGCAGGGTGGAAAAGAGATTTAATCTAATATACGTGGAGGTCAGGTTTTATTTGTTAAAAGACCTACCTGTTTAACAATCAACATGATCTGAATCCAGACTTGAGGCTGTCTACTGTTGAGAGTGAAGCTGGATTTGCTATAGAGACAGTAGTGGCCCTTCAAAGGACATGTGAAATGTAGCTTGATCACATTTCTAACAGAGTCTATAAAGGGAAAACAATATTACAAAGTTAATTAAATTACATTTTATCTATCTATCTATCTATCTATCTATCTATCTATCTATCTATCTATCTATCTATCTATCTATCTATCTATCTATCTATCTCTTTTATTTAATTTTATTGAAGATAACTAGAAGCTGAAATTCATTATCAGATTAATGGTTAACCAAACATACTTACATTTAAGTACTGTAATTTAATGTCACCTACTGCCCTGGCGTTTGGATGGAGGTAGAGGATATCAGTCCCTAGAGGAAATCCACACAAACATGGCAGCAACATGGAAACTCCACATAGAAGCCTGTATCTTAGCCTGGAGCCCAACTGCTTGGAGACAGTAACATGTCTAGCCCTAACCTTAAATCTAACATTACAGTACACTATGCATAACCTGTATTGAGTAAAGCCATTCTAACACAGAAAGCCTTCATTATCACTGCCGCATAAATAAAATAGCACAAACTTTTCTCATTTATACAAGTAAATGTACTACATTATGACAGCTCCTAGATTTGCAAGGCAACTTTACTAAAGTACCACAGTGGATAAATGACTTCAGCTTCTGACACATATGAAGATTCCATGTCAAGAAAATTACCACGTGCCTTTGTATAATAGCTACCTAAAAGGCTGAAAATTGTTCAAGTTGTGGATTCCATTCCCATGTAACATTTTGGAGCCATGCCATTCATCTATCAGCAAGGTATAATGCATATTCTGGTATGTTATATACAAATCAATGACAGTTGTGAACATAAATTAAGTCTGGAAGGTGAAAATGAAAACAGCATGTCCACAAGCATATGTGGATCTAATATAATACACAACACAGACAGATTTACCAGTGCTTAGATATGCAGTAGTTCATTTTTCTTTATGTTACCAACATATAACTGAATCAGAAATATGTGTATTGATATGGTTTACTGTATTTATAACTTTTATTGAATATAATGTTTTTTTACAAAATTAGAATATTATAATTCTGAATTGTGACTTCTCAGTAAAATAATAATCACTAATAAAACACACCCTATGACATACAGTAAGCAATGATACAATTAAGGGTACAGAAAAACTTATATAAAAGACAAACATTAACAAGGGTATAAAATAATCACCAAAATATATCTTTATTTAACATCCTGAATCAAAAGGCACTCTTGTGCCACATTGTGAATTAAATTTATTTTGACTCTTAATATATAATTCTTATGATAGCGAGTCTGCGTTTTCCCACTGTTTTTGGTTCTATGATAATGTCCTAATGTCTCCTTATTCACTTTTACTTAATATAAAAAGAAGGAAAATCTCTCTCTCACTCTATAGCTTAAAGAATTATAAAGCTCTAATGTCTCATCCCCCTGAATCGGATTAAGCAAGTTTGAGAACGTTGTGGTATTTGTGGAATTAATTGCTTAACTATGATTTCAGATTTTACCAAATATAAGAAAGTTCACCCAAATCCAATAACTACATATGTCACTTCCAGTTATGATTTCAGTATTTTGTGCTAAACCAATTGCCATCTGTGAAATGATAATTAATTCACATGTGAAATACTCTTTCTCATGGAAAGATACAGTATTTTTGAAAATCACAAAGACAAGAAGCTAAAGATCTGTATACTAAGGAAGCTAAAGCTGCTAACCATCCCTGTAGATGTTATAATTTGTGATCACTTTCCCAAGTTTGTCAACAAATTCCTTAAGCCTGGCATTCAACTCTTGTTTCTTCAGTTCTGCCACTCCTCAGGTAAAAAGTATCTTCCCCGTTACAGAATAAGTGCCTAGTTACTTCTTGGTTAATTATTAGGAGATTGTTTGAATTTTTACTTCAAAAATGTAGTTCCGTTAGTCCACTTTTTTCATAATAAAATACAGGGGTATCTAAGAGTGCAAGAGACTATTGATAATCAAATTACATGTGACATTAGAGAACAAAGGGTGAAAAAAATCTTATAAAAATGTGATTTAATTAGAAAAAATATACTTTAATGGTTGGCTTATTTTGGCAGACTGTAGCAGGCACTTGCTACTTTACACATACAACAATGGATGTGTCAAAGAAAAAGAATTATAAACTAAGGACTTCTTGGACTGAAAAAAGAAGCAAGTTTGCGTCTTCTGTGTTTTTAGGAAATCAAATTGGCACTGTCATTACATGGCTGAAAAAATGACAAACGGTACGTAAGGACAGCCCACTATTTAAAGACTAATCTACTCTGCAGTAAACAACTTTAGTGTCTTAGGCATATTCTAAGAAGAAAAAGTCAGAAAAATGTAGCACATTAGGATAGAATAGAGAGAAAGATGCTAAAAGGACAACCAAGAATGACTTGTTTAAGCAAAATAAAAGTACAGAGCTCTTAATGTATGCCAAAGCCAGAAGACAGGGGTAGGGAGAAATTAATAAATGGATGTTGTCCATGAATCCGGATCAGGGTTAAAAGACATTTTTGACAATGTTTTATTAGCATTTTAATAAAGATTCTTTTCTTATGCCTGACACTCTGACCAAGGCAACAATGAATACAAATTCTGATAAAAGTGAGAAGGCCATTCAGTCCATTAAGGTGATTCCATAGTTAATACCTATGTTGCTCCAGTATCTAATTAAACTAATTTTTAAAGCAAATCAATGTTTCTACTTTAAATTCTTGACATTTCCTTGCCTCTTAGTGTGCTAAAGTATCCTGAATGTAATCTACTTCCATTTACTTTCCAGTGACACATTCAAATATTGGAATACTTTTTGTGCCAAAATGAAATAAATACATTTAAAAAATGATAATTATGAAATAATTCACATGAAAAAGCAGATATATGTACAGTATATATATATAGTAGTTTGCGAGGCTGTTTCATCTCCTGGTACTGTTTGCTCAATCATCTTTGCTAGGTTAACTTGCTGACCGTGCACATCTATGCGTTCACTTTGCACATGTGCAGTAGTCTGCCCTGTTGGTTTGCATGAGAAAGTGAAAGCATGAACTCTCAAGGCATGTTTTTGATTGTTTCCTTTTGACATACTAGATAATTTCAGCTTGCACATCATTAAAACAACTATTAAGATATTATCGTAGATATATGTTGCGCACTCCTAATTTAGGAGTAACTTAACATATTGTAACATATACTGAGCAAAGGGAACACTTTTCTATATAGCTTCTATGCTATGTCTTTCTGTAGTCCGGTGACTAAATGTGCCAGTCTAAATTTTGCTAACCTCAGAAATGTACTTTTCACTTTTTATTACATGAGTGCGTTGGATTCTGTTTGAGGGTGTAATCTAATACTCCCTTTGATTTTCATGTACAAACACATACATAAACAATTTTTGTGGATGACATACCTGTAGATATTTTTTCTCTACTTTTCCTGACACATTTGTAAGCATCTCATGCACAGTTAACAGATTGTCTCTTACTTATGTGACTACTATGTAATTTAGCAGATTATCTTTTAGAAGTAAGAGGTTTCTGCTTTTTTTTTTTTTCGGAAGACATAACACATGTCCATTGATCTTGGATTTTTAGTTTTTAAAAGCCATGTGTTACAAATAAATCTCCTGGAGCTTAGCAGGGTAAAAGTCACTGTTATACTACAAGGCACTGGGTTCTCTGTAGGAGTGCAGTAATATATTCCACCATATGTTAACAATTACCTGCCAGAAATTAAGATAATAACAAACTTCCTACAAATTGCCCCATGCTGGTTTGGCATTTTGGTAGTATTTGTTTCATCAAAAGCAGTTTAAAGTACAATTGGCAGGCCTAGGCAGTGGTACATGCTATGACTAAATCTCCAACTGAGTGCAGATACAGGGACTCACTCAAAGAAAACAGAAAGTACATGACATTCCACCAACATTAAGGAGGCTAAATAAACAAAGGCAGGTGAAAAAACATGCATCTCAGCCAAAAGAGTTTCCCCTTTTCAGTTTCCTACTGAATTAGGTATATACACATTTCTGGAATATCTGTTAGTGTTTCTAGTTATGGATCGCATACTTCATAAAAATGGTTACATTATTATGTTAAATTCATATGTTTTTACTATGATTAATCTGACAATTGTTTACTTGTAATGATTAACTATAGATTGCTGGTAAAATAAGAATTATTTGGGAAGAAGGCTTGAAGGAGTATAAGGAGGAACCAAAATGATTAGATGAAAACTGGTTTAGAAGCCTCAACTGGCAATAGGGAATGCTACAGGGAAATATATTGGAAGCACCAGCAAGAAGTCAACTATTGTTCTGCCAATAAACACTATACAGAATATCTAGGCATTCAATTAATCAAATATAAGAAATCATGAACAAATATATCAGAACATTATTTACATTTCTCCATTCAGCAGTGTTTTGAACCTGCTTATTCCATTGTAGAATTGAAGAAAAATGGGGCCTATTCTGAAGCACTGGGCACAAGGATGGGGTGCCAATCTACCTCACGGTCTTTGGGGAGGAATCTACAGCAGTGTTTCTCAACCACTGGGTCACAATTTGTTGTTGGCAGGTTGCAACAGGCTACGAAAGTCCATCCAGCATAACAATTAACGGTGTTGCACAATATTTTCCCTCCTCTCTACTAGCGCTTGTTTCACCAATGCAGATGCCTCTTCCACTCTCGTGTTTGCACTGGTTTCATAATGGGTGACACAGACCCTCCCAATTTCAATTTGTGTCTGTGGGTCACTAGTGAACTTAAAATAGCAGAACTGGGTCCCGAGGCTATAAAAATTGAGAAACACTGATCTAGAGTACCTTAAGAAAACCCACATAGACTGAATAGAATGAACATATGCAGAAACCAACCTTCTGCAGCTTTAAACTAAATGCATCAGAGTTATGAGGCCAGTCTCTTGAATTATTATTCTTATTATAGGTACAAAAAGAAACTCGAAGAAATAAATATATGTTGTTAATGTACATATTTGAAAATATTACCACAGATGTAATTTAATGTCACTGTAGTTAATTCAAATGAGGTCAACAAATTGCCTGGATGGAAAGTCATTTTTGTTGTGTTTGCATGTTCCCCCATTGTTTTCATTGATTTCATTTGTTGACTCCAGTTTCCTCACATGATTCGGATTTATGCTTGGTGGTTCTAAATTGTATGAGGGAGTGAGTGTGCTGTGCAAAGGACTACCATTTCCTACAGGCCTGCTTCCACACTTGTGCTCTCTGAAACTGCGATAGTCTCTGTATATCTCCATGATTCTGATTAAGAAAAGTGTTTATAGAAAATTGATGGATGGACTTAAGTATTGAACTGGGTTAATCACACTTTGATGATATGCTAGGAAAGAATTTCGTCACTTTTTCAAACAGAACCATTCTAATTTTAACATTTTTATATTATAATGAATTTTGCCTTGATTTCCAACATGCATGTGCCTTAGTTTCCAAAGCTAAAAGCAGTGCTTCGGCACATGAGGTGATAAATATTTTTGCAGCAAAGTCCCCACATCTTGTTTAATTTATATACATTAAACTATATACAGTACATGTCCCTGACTGACAGTAAATTCTTAGCTATTTGTAGTGTTACACACATGCGCATGGGGGTCAGTTTACAGGCTCTAATAGTGTTATTTGTCAGCCAGACCAGGGTTGGCGCTCTCACCTGATCCTCTCTCCTCTTGCTCCTCTGTAGCCCAGTCAAAGACCCTGACTCTTAATGACATCACCATTGATCTATCCACTGTTGACATCACTTCCGGCCAACCCTAATGACATCATTTCTACTACCCAGAATTCCCCTTTCTGGCACATCAGTTCCTGTTCTGGCGCTCCTAAATCCACCTCTTCCTCCTCCCCACCATATTTATAGGGCAGTCTCAATCTGTTAGTCAGTTCAGATGTGAACTGATTAATATCATGGCCCCAAGGACCAAAATATCCAACAAGTCAATTTAATCATGAAATTACTGGGAAAAATGCAATGTTATGTCTTTAACAGTTGAAAAAGCCAATCTTAGTGACAGTGTACATTAGTTGCCAAATAACGCTTCTTATGGCAAATCAGCAGCATTGTGGCTTGAATCCTTTTTTAATCATCTTGATCTTATTAATTTTTACTTACAAAAATATATACAGCAGATTAGTGATTTGAATAGACAAAAATATCTCCTCTTATAAAAAAAAGTCCCATTTTGTTTTAAAACATTTACAAAATTCATATCATACTGATCATTTACCTGTTTTTCCTTATGTATTAATTTATTTTATATTATCATCTGTTTACATGTTTTGATTGCTTTTGAATTTCTTCTTCTATATTCTATAGTTTAAATTAACTGTATTATCAATGTCCCTTGAGAAATCAAAACTGTCACTGTCCTTATCCTGCATTGTTGTTTAGTTTAGGCCTTATTTGCTCATGACAAATTATTTAGCTGGGAGTTTTAAATTATTCTTTAAGTTCATAAATACATCATTGGTATTGTATACATTTCTGTATTCTTACATGTAACATGTGATAACTGTGTTATTCACTCTATAGAAAAGTAAATATCCTGCAGAATGCAAGCCTCGGACCAGAGAATCTTATTTCTCACCATCTCAGAGCCCTTCAGGTGTCTTTTAGCAAACTCCAAGATAGAACTTTTTGGCCTTAATTCTAACCAACCAGGTACTGCTCATCACTTGTCCAATACAGTCCCCACAGTGAAGCATGGCGGTGGCAGCATCATGCTGTGAGGGTGTTTTAACCTTCCGGGCGACAGGACAACTGGTTGCAATCGAAGGAAAGATGAATGTGGCCAAGTGCAGGGATATCCTGGACAAAAACCTTCTCCAGAGAGCTATGGACCTCAGACTGGGCTGAAGGTTTACCTTCCAACAAGACAATGACCCTAAGCACACAGCTAAAATAACAAAGGAGTGGCTTCAAAACAACTCTGTGACTGTTCTTGAATGGCCCAGCCAGAGCCCTGACTTAAACCCAATTGAGCATCTCTGGAGAGACCTAAAAATGGCTGTCCACCAACGTTTACCATCCAACCTGACAGAACTGGAGAGGATCTGCAAGGAGGAATGGCAGAGGATCCCCAAATCCAGGTGTGAAAAACTTGTTGCATCTTTCCCAAGAAGACTCATGGCTGTATTAGCTCAAAAGGGTGCTTTTACTTAATACTGAGCAAAGGGTCTGAATACTTAGGACCATGTGATATTTCAGTTTTTCTTTTTTAATAAATATGCAACAATTTCAAAAATTCTTTTTTTTTGTCTGTCAATATGGGGTGCTGTGTGTACATTAATGAGGGAAAAAATTAATTTAAATGATTTTAGCAAATGGCTGCTATATAACAAACAGTGAAAAATTGAAGGGGGTCTGAATACTTTCCGTACCCACTGTATATATATATATATATATATATATATATATATACAGTATATATATATATATATATATATATATATATATATATATATACATACATACATATATATATAGGTTCATAAATATTTGGACAGAGAAAACTTTTTTCTAATTTTGGTTCTGTACATTACCACAATGAATTTTAAAAGAAACAACTCAGATGCAGTTGAAGTGCAGACTTTCAGCTTTAATTCAGTGGGCTGAACAAAAAGATTGCGTAAAAATGTGAAGCAACTAAAGAATTTTTTTAACACAATCCCTTAATTTCAGGGGCTCAAAAGTAATTGGACAAATTAAATAACTGGAAATAAAATGTTAATTTCTAATACTTGGTTGAAAACCCTTTTCTGGCAATGACAGCCTGAAGTCTTGAACTCATGGACATCACCAGATGCTGGGTTTTCTCCTTTTTAATGCTCTGCCAGGCCTTTACTGCTGCGGCTTTCAGTTTCTGTTTGTTTGTGGGCCTTTCTGTCTGAAGTTTAGTCTTCAACAAGTGAAATGCATGCTCAATTGGGTTAAGATCAGATGACTGTCTTGGCCATTCAAGAATTTATATTCTTTGCTTTAATAAACTCCTGGGTTGCTTTGGCTGTATGTTTTGCGTCATTGTCCATCTGTATCATGAAACGCTGCCCAATCAATTTGACTGCATTTAGCTGAATTTGAGCAGACAGTATGTCTCTGAACACCTCAGAATTCATTCGGCTGCTTCTGTCCTGTGTCACATCATCAATAAACAGTAGTGTCTCAGTGCCACTGGCAGACATGCACTCCCAAGCCATCACACTGCCTCCACCGTGTTTTACAGATGATGTGGTATGCTTTGGATAATGAGCTGTTCCAAGCCTTCTTCATACTTTTTTCTTGCCATCATTCTGGTAGAGGTTGATCTTGGTTTCATCTGTCCAAAGAATGTTTTTCCAGAACTGTGCTGGCTTTTTTAGATGTTCTTTAGCAAAGTCCAATCTAGCCTTTCTATTCTTGAAGCTTATAAGTGGCTTGCACCTTGCATTGCACCCTCTGTATTTACATTCATGCAGTCTTCTCTTTATGGTAGACTTGGATATCGATACGCCTACCCCCTGGAAAGTGTTGTTCACTTGGTTGGCTGTTGTGAAGGGGTCTCTCTTCACAATGCAAATGATTCTGCGATCATCCACCACTGTTGTCTTCCGTGGACGTCCAGGTCTTTTTGCATTGCTGAGCTCACCAGTGCTTGCTTTCTTTCTCAGGATGTACCAAACTGTAGATTTTGCCACTCGTAATATTGTAGCAATTTCTTGGATGGGCTTTTTTTTTGGAGCTTAAGGATGGCTTCTTTCACCTGCACGGAGAACTCCTTTGACCTCATATTGTTTGTTCACAGCAAAATCTTCCACATACAAGCATCACGCCTCAAATCAACTCCAGGCCTTTTATCTGCTTAACTGATAATGACATAACGACGGACTTGAACACACCTGCCCATGAAATAGCCTTTGAGTCAATTGTCCAATTACTTTTGAGCCCCTGAAATAAGGGGATTGTGTTAAAAAAAAATACTTTAGTTGCCTCACATTTTTATGCAATCTTTTTTTTCAACCCACTGAATTAAAGCTGAAAGTCTTCTCTTCAACTGCATCTGAGTTGTTTCATTTAAAATTCATTGTGGTAATGTACAGAACCAAAATTAGAAAAAAGTTGTCTCTGTCCAAATATTTATGGACCTAACTGTATATATGTGTTGTTTACAACATGTAGTTTGTAGTGAGGAAAAAATGTAATTACATTTTCATGCAAAATGGAGATACATGTTTCAAATTAAATAGGTGCCTATGAGGAACAACACTGAACAACACCAAACAATATCATAAAGTTCCTGAAAAAATCCCACGTTACTTGTGTTGCATAATCCACATGTGAAGTGACCTAGTTGTAGCCCCACAATGTCTGAAACACATGTATTTTTGCTAAAATATTATTAAATAATCCACTTCTCTAAAACACACAGGAACAAGAATGGAATAAAATAAACCATGACTGAAACAAAAACTACAAAATGCAAAGTCTCACATTAAGCAGCTGAGCACACTGGTAATCAAAGTTCTCCTTTGTATACTAGAATTGGATGACAGCAGTCATGACATACAGGCAGGCGCAATCATGTTTGTAGACAATCCCCAAGAAGCAAAACTGATCAAGAAAGCTGAGCAAGATGAAAGCAAGAGAAGGAGAGAGAAAGAAAAAGTGAGAGAATGGTGCACTGGGAAAGAGCAGGGAATATGCTGTTGGGCAGGCACCCTATTGGAAGTCTGTAGTGTCTCATTCACTACTCAATTAAAGACAGTGATCACAGATAACTATTAATTACTCACAATTCTCCTTGCTAATAGGTGACAGTTGGAGAATCTGGGACAATGCTTTCCATTTAAGACTATGAGGACTTACAAAGGTCTCATCTCACTGTCTCATGGACTGAAATATGAAACACAGAGCTGCAGCAATGTTAAGATGAAATTTGGACAGAGTTACCATATGTTTGTTGTCATGAGTAAAGCAACCTGATAAGAGGAAAAGGGTCAAGATTTTTCTATCGACATATGCCAAGGTGGTAAATGAACGAGAGAAAAAGAGACAGAAGAGAGAGAGTGGAAGAGTGCTTGGTCTGATACTTGATCATTCTCTTCCTCAACTTCATCTGTTATCACAGAGATATAGATTCCTGAAGAGCAGTTAGGCAAGGTAAATTTGGGATAAAATAAAAACAGGAAGTATTGTTTCTCAAGCTAACATCTAGAAAATAACTTAAAGACAATATGTAGCTTGGAAAAACATGGCATATAAACATGCAGAAGTGGACTAAACTGGGTGAATGACAAGTACCCAGTCACTGACATATAGTACAACTCATTTCTCATTCTTTCATCTATCCATCCATTTTTTTACTTGCTGAATCCACTTGAGATCTCATATATCAGACAATCCACACATATTAATATCCAAGTTCACTTTGAAAAGCTAGCGAAAAGAGAGCAGCACTTCCAAACAGATAAAAGATAATGGCTTTCTTACTGAACAAGGCTTATTTTCTCTTTTCCATGTTATCATTTATCCTACTGAAAAAACAACTAAACTTTATATTCTGTTCATTTCATTTTCTTAACTGCATATCTAGTTCACTTGTAAATATTACAAGTATCTGGGCTTACCCATCAGCACTCACACCTTTTATCAGCACTATAATGTGACGTTTACAGTTATTTAAGAAGGTAGGCCTCTTTAAGGATTTTCCCAGGATTTGCCACTTCACTAAAGAGAATGAAGCGTACAACATGATTGGTAATTGCTTCACTGTTATTATAGACCTTTATTGCAGGTTTCTAAAGAAAATCTGAGAATATAATTATGCAATAAAATATTTAAAATTAACTACAATATGCCATTTCCAAGAAATACTGAATAAAATGAAAGTTTATAAACACCAT
This sequence comes from Polypterus senegalus, assembly GCF_016835505.1. NCBI lineage: Eukaryota > Metazoa > Chordata > Cladistia > Polypteriformes > Polypteridae > Polypterus > Polypterus senegalus. The sequence goes on along the minus strand of NC_053154.1, from coordinate 121,628,799 downwards.
ACAGTATACTTATGAGTTTGTATTTATGCAAGTAAAGCATACTGTACAAGATAAGGTCATACCTTTTGCATTGATGTCATTGTGACAGGATTAAGAAGTAACAAGAGCTGTTATATAATGTACAATTAGCTCAGACCATAATTATGCAGTTCTACCATTTAACTCACCTTCAAAAGTACACTGGTCTGGAATAGGGATTTTTCTTTTTACGGCATTGTAATAAGCTTGTACTTTAGTGAGATTTTCTTTTAAATGTCCCCATAGTTTATCCCTGTTTTCTTGAGGACCCTTCTCCATTGTGCCATTGTTTTCCTGACAGCTTTTGTTGAGCATTTCTGTAGAACACTTCATAATGAATGGAGAAGAACAGGAATTAGGAGTTGAGAAACTCTCGGTGGTGCCATCATCTACTCCAGAAGGTGAATGACAGCTTTCTTGGCTCAGCGCACTCTCGGAAAAACACATAGCAGGTATTTCCCCATTTTCTTTACCATTATCAATTTCTAAATTTGTTGAGTTTGTCAAGCTTTGTGACCTGAAAAAGTAGCAAAATGGAAATGGTTGACAATTTAAGAAATGAGTACTATGGCAAGCAACTGCAGTATACAGTAAAATCAGTTATTATAATTATAGGTTTGATAGAGGTACTATATTAAAACCACCTGACAGGAATGAGCATCTCATTACCAAAGAATGTTAATTTAATTTTGTGGCAGTGATGAGCTATGCTGTTGTCTTTTAGCATTTCTTTTGCCAAACCCTGCAAACATAATGGTAATTTTTCAAAACATAACTAAACTGAAATTAGGAACAGGCAGCAGAACATTTTTACAAGGTGCTGGGCCGTGAAGAATTAATTTAAGTGCCAAGGAGCCAAACACAGAATAAAGACAACACTTTAGGTAAAAACAGTGATGCAGCAGGATGGTTATTTATTCACTGGCTCAAGGAGAAAGCCAGTGAATAAATAATGTAACCAACAGGCAAGCCCTTTCGAAGTGGTGTCCATGAAAACATTTTTTTTTTCTAAAACTTTTTATTTTCTATTCCTTTAGCCTCTTTAAATCCTAACTCCATCAAAACTAAGGAAAGTATAAGATCAGAGGTTTATCAGAAAAATATAAATTTAACCTTTCATTGTATTAGCAGTTATTGGTATCTAGTTATTTTTTATTTCTGAAGGCTACAAGTAATTTTATTACTCTGTCAATTCTACTGTTTAAGTAATTATTGCTGTAGTTGTTTCATGAATTTTACTACTAACATAATTATGCTCTCATTACATCTTTTCTTTTTGTGTAAGCCACAAAAAGATTTCAAAGCCTTTTCACCTTACTTGAAGATTTGTGACTTGTGTGCTCAACCATCTGTGAATCCACATTTTTAACTTTATAACATCTGTGTGTGCTAGTTCCCAGTTCATCCATTGGTATTTCCTTTTCTGTCTTCCTCATTACACATACTGCCTGCACTTACATTTGTGAATCCACATTTTAAACTTTAAAGCATCTGTGTGTGCTAGTTGCCAGTTCATCCATTGTTATTTCCCTTTCTGTCTTCCTCCTTACAAACACTTTTGCAGTTCAGCACATGACCAAGGACAACCTTATGCTAAGAGCAAGTAGAACATACTGTATGGGTTTATGGAAGGCTCTGGCTGCTGCCAAATTGAAAATAGGCTTTAACGGAGATTTGTATATAAAAAACATTGCCTTTAGAGTATACTGGGAAAAAATGTGCACATCTTTCTGGCTTATGCTTGTTTATCAATTAGGTTGAAACCCACTTAACTTACACAGTATATTTAGATTTCAGTCTAGGTTACTAAAAAGTTTGGAACATACACTTTCTGGACATGTGGAATAAGAAATATTACTTTCTTTATTGTTTTCACAGCACATATGCTTTCTGGTTTCAAAAACCAAGTTGTAATTTCCCTTGTCGCAGAGTGTGGCAGGAAAACTACCAACACTGCTGATGTGTCCTGAGGCACAAACCACAATATGTTTAATAATGACCAGTCGTTGCCTATTTACAGCATGCCTTAATACAAATTTTCATTGTACATGAATGTATTATTTGCAAGCATATAACTTACATGTAATTTTGCATGTTCCATTCATTAATATTGGTTTAATACTACAGGGTGGTCCAGATCTAATTATGCAGATCCAGATCGTCTGGATGACTTTGATTTATGCAGGGACGATTCCAATTCGGTGCAAAGACGATTCTTCATGTCGCCAGTTTGCACACTTCTTGATGGTCCGGGATTTTTCGGGTGATTTTCTATGTAATAAACTTAAAAAGTTATAGTGTAATGAAAATTGCATAATTAGATCTGGACCACCCTATAGATGTGATCTCAAATGCTGTTTCTTGGTTCTGTCTTTTGTGGATGGCTGACCTCAACTATACCTGGGAACATGTTTTGAGCTCTTGTTTTCAGTTTGTATGTTATCCTCATGTGCATAGATTTTCTCTGTCAAATCTTCCTTTTGACTGCCAGCATTTGTCGTTGATTCCAAATTACACAATGTAGAGTTCTCTCTGGTGTCATTTTCCTCCCTGTAGAAATAAAGTTTACTTATTGTCACAAGCCATCCTTCCAATGTCAGCTTACATCAAGTGTTGAAATGTACAACCTGACAGAAACATTACAGTATGTGTGGTATAAGTACACAACTAGTCTCAAGTTTCACAACACCCTGCTTTTTCACATTTTTCATTAAAACTGAAACAGTTAAAGTGCATTGAACAACATGAAATGGTACAAAGGTAAGCAGTAAACTGAGAGAGATTAAGAGAAAAATGTTTAGGTTACCAAAAACTGAAAATATTGTCATTTTCAGAGTTATGCAAAAAGGTCCTTTTCAGGGAACAAGTAATGGTTTAACAATTTAGAGCTTTTCTGCAGCAATGGAAGTTAATGATGCCTTGAAGGTTGATGCAAACAATTCTTACAGGTGTCTGGAATTTTGTTGATTACTTACAAATCCTCCATCTGCGTAAAACCAATGTGGGAACAAACTAGTGTTTTTTTGGACATAATTGCATTGTGTAATGCTATCATAATCATAAGAAAAAGGGAAGGGAAGGAAAGACAAAGGAAGACAGGCAGATTATTATAACCCATTCAAGGTATATATATCTTTCCTTTAGAGAAATTGTACAGAAAGCCAAGGTGTCAGTGAGTACAGTGTCCTACACCTTCAAAAGGAGCTTGGAAACTGGAGAAAACTCTGACAGGAACAAGTCTGGCAGATCGAAAGCCACAACAGAAACACAATACATGTTCCCATCATAAACATGCCCTTCCATATTATCAATACAGAAAGCAAAATAAATCTATCGTTTACCTCTTCACTGGACTTAGAGATGTACTTTATTTAATGCTTTAATCACTTTCTTGTCATGTGAATAACAAAAGCCCTTTAAACAGCTAAAGCAAAAGCTCCCCAGGTCCTCATTTGACACAGAAGTGATTTTGGTTGTTTCTGTAATTTGAATTGTATTAATTACCAAGAAAATATAGCCACAAAATACACAATAGAGATATTGGTTTGTTATGTGGGGACCTGTCACAGAAAACGCAAAATACAATTCTAAGGTGACAGAGCATTTCACACAAGGACCCTAAAAGATCCATCCGTAATAAACAGTTTGCATCTTTCACCATTCAAAAATGGGAGAGTATGTCCTTTTTTGAGGCTTGCTTTATAGCAGCAGGAAAAATGTATAATGCCTCTGTGTTACATTGTAAGGAATGACTCAGAAAGGCATTTGTTGTTATTAGCAACTTAGTTGCTTGCTTGTTATGTTTGGTTAGGCTCCGTAAATACATTTATTTCTGACTCACCCTCTCTCCCTCAAACATATTCCTATCTGGAGACTACACTAGCAGCACAAAAATGCGAGATGATCCACAATATTATTATTATTTACTCAGTAAACACCTCATCCCAAAACAAAATACAAATAAAATGTACAAATATACAATATATTTGATTGTTTGGAAAGACAATTCAAGGAAAACATTTAATCTGGAGTAACTGTCTTTCAAAGAGAAGTATTAAAGTTAACACAGAGGCAGATGGCAAATAAGCAATAACAGCACACTAAGTGAAGGGCAACTAATGTCAGAGCAAGCAGTTAGAAATCCAAAGCAGGAAGAAGTGGTAGAAATATAAAGCTGACCCAAAGTGTTGTGTGACAAAGTCACTTTTTAAGAGGGTGCTCTGACGGCAAATTATTGTTGCATGACCATCTCTGCTACACTGTAAATACATTTCAAAGAAGGCATCTAAATCTTGTCACTAATTCATGCCAACAGGCTGTAGAGATGAACCCTAACTACAATTTTATATTACTAAAATACAGACAAAAGGATAGTCAGCTACTCTATACATTTATTTTTGCCTCCCCCACCGAGCTCTTAAGTGTAGGACATATTGTACTTGTGCCAGATTTGTCACATTACCTTCTACTCATCTGTCCATTTCCAACTTTTGTACCCACTTTTTTACACACTTATTCACACTTAGTCAGTTTTTAGCCACAAATGAGGTAATTAGAGACCTCAACAGATCCACTTTGTCATAATCAGGTGCACACAGAAGACTTGTTTTTACATAGATTTGTAATCTAAAAGCTGATTTATTCTTCTTGGTTGATCTTATACCATAGCTATGCCGTACCCAGCATAGCCTATGGTGTAGCAACAGCGTGGCTTTACACGCACCTCCACAAAAATGTGTGGACCCCTAGGACTCTTGTCCACTATTCTGAAGTACACATGGAACTGATCAAGGAAAGACTTGTCTAAGTTAGAAAATACACACATTTATATGATACCTTATCACAACACTACAAATACAATCAGATGGCAGCCAATTTGTGCTGTGAAAAATCAGCTAATGTTGGTTTTGGAAGTCTGTCCATCCATCCATTATCCAACCTGCTATATCCTAACTACAAGGTCACGCGGGTCTGTTGGAGCCAATCCCAGGCAACACAGGGCGCAAGGCAGGAAACAAACCCGGGCAGTTTGCCAGCCCACCATAGGGCACACACACACACACACACACACCAAGCACACACTAGGGACAATGCACCTAACCTACATGTCTTTGGATTGTGGGAGGAAACCGGAGTACCCGGAGGAAACTGGAAGTCTGTGAACGTATTAAAAAGTGGTATAGGACAAATACATTTGTCAACTGAAGAAAATGTGTAGCAAGAGGAGTGGTGCTCTTTGAAGGCAAAAACTACCTTCATTTTATATTCTTCTTCTCTGTCTGGCACCTCTGGATCATTTGCTTTTCTTGCGTGTTACAAACACGCCAACTAGTGCTCAGGCATGTGACTGCAGCACAGTGTTACACAGAAGTATAAACCACTTCAACATAGGTTATCTGCACAGAAGTATTAATTAGCCTTAGCAACTGAGAGGTGGCAATTCTACATTTCACACAACTATGCCATCCTCTGTACCTGCTGGAGGTATCTATTACAAACATACATTAAACTGAATTAATTTACAAAAATGATACAAAACAGTATGCTGAATTAGAAAAAGATTTGTTATGTAACAAACTGTTAATAAAGCTAACCTGTATACCTTTAAATGAAATATTCACAAAGGAATGAGCTCACTGGTTTTAATTTTCACAGTGGGTTTACAATAAATAGATTCATGGATGCCATCACTCCCAATTTCTGTCATTCTAAAAAGTTCATATGGTCATGGAATTGACCTTAAACATCTGGTTGAGATCAGCAGACATGCATTCTTTTTTATTTATAAAAGCATGCCAAGACCTCATAAATTAACAGCTGATATATGTTAAAGAAAAGTTTGTTAATTGCTACGCTTTGTTTTAAAAATTATGTCACTACCAGAAATACGCAAAGCATTTATTCTGATTAAAAATAAGATTTTATGAAAAAAGTATGTTCTTTTTTTATTGTCTAATAACATTAAACTGGTATGTTTCTGTTTACTGTGACTGATCACAGATCCTCATTTGTTACCCTAATACAACAAAAAGGGCAAAAGGAGAGTGTTTCATCACGTCTTATGTTATGGTCAAACCACTGCATCTTCAAATTAAACCCAATTAGCTTTCTTCAGATATTTTTTATAGTCATTACAAATTACACAACTTTTAATATGCATTAAAATACATTTTTGAAATTATGTCAAATTCAACATACTACATTTAAACATGCTAAAACTACCACAGATATTATTCATATTTTATTTAAATCTTTAGAAAGCTTTAAAATAAAGATGAAAAATTAGGGAAAAATGGAAGAAAAAATAATACTCAGTTGAAATAACTTGTGTCTAACAAAGGACAGCAAGGCTTTTTATGAATATGGTATAACCTACCATAATATGTATGTTTTCTTGAGTGACACTTAACAGAGCACTTCATCCGCCTGTGTTACAGTCTAGCATGTCGTGCCATATACTCATTCATCTGTTTGATGCCTAATGAAATCCAAGTTTACTATACAATCATTTGAAGGCAAAAGTTACATTCATCCCATTTACATGCAATTTTGTAATCATTAATTTACACAGGGCAAATATTACTCAATGGTCACTTTTTTAGGTATACTTGATCGTAAACGCAAATAGTCTGCTTTTGTAAATAGCTGTACATATTGTGACAATTGCAGACATGATTAGAGTTATTGTTCAACCAAATATCAGAATTAGCAATGTGCATAATCTAAGCAACTAAAAAACAGCTCTCACGTACCACCACCTGTAGAATTTAGGGAGAATGGTGTGATAAAAATACACATCCCGTGAACAGCAGTTATGTGGGCAAAAACACCATTTTAACTAAAGAAGTCTGAGATAAGTTAAGATTGTTCAAGCTAACAGGAAGGCCGCAGGTACTAAAAAAGTACTAAAAAAGCAGCTTGTTGTAACAATGGTGTGCAGGAGGGCATCCCTGAACATACAACACAATTTATCATGAAACAGATGAGCCAGAGCAGCACAGGAGCACACAACGGTCTTCTTCTAGAAGCTAAGGATAGGAACATGAGGATACATGTGAATCCCAATGCTAGAATAGCGAGATTGCAAAAATGTCACTTGGTCTAATGAATCTTGTGGTGGAACATGCATATGGTAGGATTAGAATTTGAGACAAATAGGGATCTAAAGCTTCATCCTGCTTTTTGGTTTCCCTGCCTGTGACTGCCCAGGTCAGCTCCACACTCCCCAGTTACTTTTGGGAAAGTATTCGACCCGAAACCGTCGGTAGTCATAACTGAGATGAGCGTTAAGTGCTTTTATTTATAAATCAAAAACACTGTTCAATAGTGCAGTGTTCAATAAATAAATAAATAATCCAATAAAAGTCAAAGTGATTGTGGAGGCTAAAAATCCCAAATAACTAAATATATATATATATCCCTCGCTATATCGCGCTTTGACTTTCATGGCTTTACTCTATCGCTGATTTTATATGTAAGCATAACTAAATATATAACACAGATTTTTCGCTGCTTTGCGGGTTCTGCGGACAATGTGTCTTTTTACTTCCTGTACATGCTTCCTCAGTTGGTTTGCCCTGTTGATTTCATACAAGGGACGCTATTGGCGGATGACTGAGAAGCTAACCAATCAGAGCACGCAGTTAAGTTCCTGTGTGCTGAATGCGGTGTTAACCAGGAAGTCTCTTCTTGCTCATTCAGCATCAACGTGTTTCGCTGTGTAAAGTGTTAACTTTTGTGCTCTTTTGTGTTTATCTTTGTGCATAGTCAAGCCCTTCATTATGGGTCCAAAACAATCTGCTCCTGCTACTGCTTCAGGGGCCGTGCCCAAGCACCAACGGAAGATGTTAACGATTTATATATATATATATATATATATATAAAGTAGGTTAAAATTCCATGGCAGGTAACATTTTTTAAAAATCTTTGTCCCGGTGCATCCCTTTAAAACCGATGTCTCATCTGCTTAACCTGCACTGGGCCTTGGCAGTACAGGAGACACCCAACTGACGCACACAGCCAACCTTTTCTCCTAGGATCAAGTCTCTGCTGTCCATGGCTCCCAGGAGGGCACCCACTCCAAGCCGAGCCTCACTCGTTTTGTTTTTCACTGCCTCTCCATGAACTTATGCAGGAGCCTGCTGCAAGGATGGGGTCACTCCAGATACACCATAGAAAAGCCCAGCTGGAGTGGCCTTTTTCAGACCCCAAGCATCAGCCCTATCCTCCGAGATGCCTGCCTCCACTCTCCCGCACCAGCTCTCTCACATTCCTGCCTTTTTTCTCCCATTTTTTAACATCCGTCTCTCCGTCTTTCTCATTTACCTCCCCATCTGTGCTATCCCCTCCACCATGCAAGCTCCTCTTATCTTAACTTGCCTAATTGGATACTGGTAGACATGCCTCTACCTCCGAGCGATCAGCCAGACACCCCACCTATCCCTGCAGCAGAGCGCGCCCTCACACACCGGCACCCAGTTGGAGCCTGCACACTACTGGGACCTGATTATGTATTTTAAATCTGCCCAATGCCATGAATCACTTGTCATACTCTTAATAGCAACTGTTGGTCACATGAATACCACAGTCTGCATGGGGGGGCCCAAAAATAATGACATTTTTTTTTCTGGAGGCTGGAGGGGCATTAGCTTCGATGTATACCGGCTAGTGCATGTGCTAGATTGCCCTCTGTATCATTTGGCCAAGCGGTGTCTTTGGGGAAAGTTCTGTAAGGTCAGTGTCATTTTTGTTCTTGAGCCTTTGTTACTGTCTTCATCGATTTTGTGATGGCAGACTTGAAAGAATAACATGTTTGTGCATCAGGTTCTGTTTCCTCTACAGAAAAACAGCAGCAGATGTTGTCAAAATGCTTCGATACGCTTTCAAAGAAGAAGCTTTGAGCCAGGCAAGGATTCTTACCTTAAAGTGCTCAAGTGATTATGTGATGCAGTGCGAAGAAAATGACCCAAATTGCAGCGATCAGGCAAGTGGCTTCTGCATCACAACAATGCTCCCACCCACACAGCATTGAGTATGTGTCAGTTTCTCACGAAAAATGGGATGACCATGGTCTCCCCCCCTCGTCCCCCCACCCCACCCAAAGGACCTTGCACGCTGCAATTTTTTCTTATTTCCAAAAATGAAGAGGGATCTTAAAAGAAAGCATTTTCAGGATTTAGAGGAGGTCAAAAAACAGAGGCACTTTATAAGAGTTTCAGAACAGTTTTGAACAATGGAAAAAGTGGTGGGACAAGTGTATTGTGTCTCAGGGAGAGTATTTTGAGGGTGATTACATTTTAGAAATGTTCAGAAAAATATACAATTTTAAAAAAATTATCATTACTTTTGCCTTCCTCTCCTCATACATTAAACATTGTTCCTGATCATGTACACTACTTTATAAATACACACTAAATATTTTAAAAGTGGATACTTCCAGATAATGCACCATGATACAAAAGCATGCATCATCATAAGCTGCATTCACAAATACAATTATGACTTCTGCTTATGTGAATGGCCAGCACGATCCCAAGATCGCAATGTAATAGAGGAACTTTGTAATGAGGTGGAATGGGAGATTTGCTGAATGAACACATAGCCAAAAAATTAAAATGAACTGTATAATGCTGTCAAGTGAGAATGGACCAAAACCCTTGTTGAATCAGTTTCTCTAAGTATTCAAGCAGTTTTGTAAGCAAAATCTAGTAGTAATTGCATATCTACTCAACTGGCCACAGAGCCTAGACTTATACTATTATTTTTAATTCCGCTTAATATTGCAGACATTGATGATTTATAGTGGTATATAAACAAAGAACATTAAAATGTTCAGTTACATTAATAATCTTTTTTCTATCTTAAGTTCCCGATAGTGTGGAGCAATTGGGTGATACAATCCTTCACATTCCCACAAACTGTATGCTGTTTATACATTTTCATTACTGTTTTTTAACATAAGGCCCATCTGGTTTTCTATGTACTTTGGTACATACATTAGGCTGATTAGTAACTCTACAGTTGGTGACCATTTGCATAAGTGTACTCTGCAATGAACTGGAGTAGCATCAGTAATACATGAAGATGATTTCAGAAAGTGCTGCACAATGGGAGTTTGGGACAGGGTTTGGTACGATGATTTTACTTAAAGGTGTGTTTTAATCTGGATATGCCAATAGTACTAGTTGTGCAGGTCATAGAACATTCACTCATTTGAATGGAGTTGCAAATTCCCATCTCATCACTATAGCACATGTGAATAGAAATGTGTCAGAGCATTTAAAGGGCACACCATTGTTGCCTTACTATGCATGACTTTGATGGAGCTGCTTTTCTTCTTCTTCTTGACTGCTTCTTCCCCCCAATCCACACTACAGAGTGCTCTGATAAGGAAATGAAAGCAGTCAGTCATCTGTTGATGTTTTTGCAGGCAATGTCACCATATAAATGATACAAAACCAAACCACAATAAAAACAATGCATATTTGTTGGACCATGCACTTTAAAATGCCAACTTCCCACAACAAGACTGTGCTCTACTAGAAACGGGTGCCATTAAGCACTCTCGGCACCCTCCTTAAAAGTGTCAAATCCAGTGTCCTATTCAATAATGATGACATATATTCCAGTATCTAGGGACCTGGGAAAAGTGCAAGTCTCACAAAATGAACAGATACATGTGCAGTTTTTTTTCCCTCTTAACACAATGTTATCTGTGTAGATTAGCAGAAAACACAAAATTAGTGAGGAATCAGGATACATCACACATAGATCTCTGGCATGTGAATGAAAGAGAACAGGTGAAATAACATAAAGCTTTCAAACTTTATGTGCTTTCAATTTAACTTTGTACACGGTCACTTCAGTCTTTTGTTCAGACCAGGGGACATACAGTGTATCATCATGAAAATATGGTAATTTTCTAGCACCCTTTTACAATCAAAGTTATATATATATTTTTTGGAAATACCTAACTAGTCTGGTCTCTTATCTTTAATTGTTTAAACCATGATGTTTTCATGATTGTCAAACTGCATACATCTTATTTTTTAATCTTGTGCATTTAGGTTTTTATATAGAGCTGCACATTAGTTTGTTGGTTTCCTGTGATTACCAAACTTTAGAATGGATGCCAACAGAGCAGGGGATCTCACTTAGGAAAATTGCTTGCCAAACACACACCTTCTAACCATTTCATTTATGTGATCAATCACATTCAGTCTTCCCTAGATCGTACACTCTAAGATGCATTTTAAAAGCCAGGAAAAACTGAATACATTACACTCTTATTTATTTTGATTGTTCAAGGCCCGGAAATCAGGGTCTGAGAGTGAAAAACATTAAAGCCTTGTGCAAGCTGTCACGAAAAATAACATTACATTTTCACTGAAGTTTAATCCAACATCAGGTCACTGTGAGCCAAGCTTGTCCATGTAGCAAAGTGGGAAACAGCTTTGGACAGGGTACCAATTCATCACAGCACCTGGGACTTCCCAATGAGCCGGTCATTTGACACCAGTTAACCTTTTGCTCACTCTGGATACGATTTCACAGATGTCTGTTTGATTTAATAATAAAAGAACATTTCTAAAAAGTTCAATGTAAAAAATAATAAAAATATTAAATATTAGAAAAAATACATGTGTTCTTCACGTGTCAAGCTGCACAATACTTGATGGTAAGTAACATTTTAATTCACACTCTCCTCCTTTACTGAACCTTTAAAAGTCCCTGTCTGGTAGATACTAGCCACATCCCTCACACTACCTACCAATGAGTCAGAGATAAAAGACCATATAACTATACAAAGGACAATCAAAATCTAGGTATTTTATTAAATACTGTACCCTTTAACTGTAACTGGATTTCATTTTTAATTTTTATAACAATAGTACACCTTATTTCTTAATTCACTTTCTATTCCTGGTTACTTTTAAGGAGAGAAATACGGAGTAGGAGTGTAGGAGAATTGGGTGCTGCTTCACCACCTGAGGCCACAGGTCTGCCACGCCCTTGACCCTCTGCAGTTCGCATACCAGGAGAAGGTGGGAGCGGAGGATGCCATCATCTATATGCTACACCGATCCCTCTCCTACCTGGACAGAGGCAGTGGTGCTATAAGAATTATGTTTTTGGACTTCTCTAACGCCTTCAACACCATCCAACCTCTGCTCCTTAGGGACAAGCTGACTGAGATGGGAGTAGACTCACACCTGGTGGCATGGATCGTGGACTATCTTACAGACAGACCTCAACATGTGCGTCTTGGGAACTGCAGGTCTGACATTGTGGTCAGCAACACAGGAGCGCCGCAGGGGACTGTACTTTCTCCGTTTCTGTTGAGCCTATATACATCAGACTTCCAATACGATTCGGAGTCCTGCCACGTGCAAAGGTTCGCTGATGACACTGCCATTGTGGGCTGCATCAGGAGTGGGTAGGAGGAGGAGTACAGGAAGCTAATCAAAGACTTTGTTAAATTGTGTGACTCAAACCACTTACACCAGAACACCAGCAAGACCAAGGAACTGGTGGTGGATTTTTGGAGGCCCAGGCCCCTCATGGACCCTGTGATCATCAGAGGAGACTGTGCGCAGAGGGTGCAGACCTATAAATACGTGGGAGTGCCGCTGGATGACAAATTGGACTGGACTGCCAATACTGATGCTCTGTGTAAGAAAGGTCAGAGCCGACTATACTTTCTTAGAAGGTTGGCGTCCTTCAACATCTGCAATAAGATGCTGCAGATGTTCTACCAGACAGTTGTGGCGAGTGCCCTCTTCTACACGGTGGTGTGCTGGGGAGGCAGCATAAAGAAGAAGGACATCTCACGCCTGGACAAACTTGTTAAGAAGGCAGGCTCTATTGTAGGAATAAAGCTGGACAGTTTAACATCTGTAGCAGAGCGACGGGCACTAAGTAAACTCCTGTCAATCATGAAGAATCCACTGCATCCACTTAACAGTGTCATCTCCAGGCAGAGGAGTAGCTTCAGTGACAGACTTTTGTCACTGTCTTGCTCCACTGACAGACTGAGGAGATCGTTCCTCCCCTACACTATGCGACTCTTTAATTCCACCCAGGGGAGTAAATGCTAACATTATTCATAGTTATTGTCTGTTTTTACATTAAAGAGTAATTAAAATGCATGTAAAAATTTAATATTGTTTTTTGTATCAGTATACTGCTGCTGGATTATGTGAATTTCCCCTTGGGATTAATAAAGTATTCTATCTATCTATCTATCTATCTATCTATCTATCTATCTATCTATCTATCGGGGATAACACTTAAATATAATTTTGTGACATGCAAAGGCTGACACTTTCTCTAGGCACTTTGATGCAAAGCATATAGATAAATGCACAGAGCCAATAATGCTAACCAGTTATACAGTTACTCCAGTCTCTATTTTTAAGTATCAGTAGCCTTTCATGTTTATATTTTTGTTGTAAGGTGATTAACTTTCTAATAGCATTTTAGGTGAATTTACATACTGCAGCCTATAACATTATACTAAGGTGCCAGCAACAATTGATTTTGGTCATAAAACACAATTGCTCAACTGTAATGTTATACTTTTCATTTGTTCCTAAGAGACTATGGTCTTGTTCTCTCCATACATTTCATTACCAACTTCTCATTTATTAAAATTCATCTGGCATAAGATAAATAAATACATAAAAATAATTAGAAGGCACAAACATCTTGCTAAGTTGCCTAGGAATTTTGGCAGCTATTGGAGGACAAAACAAAAAAAGATTAATATGATCTTTAAGGCTGTTAAGAGGGCCTATTGCTAGCCTAAAAAACGAGGACCTTATTATGAAGTCTTTCTGATCAAATTAATAGAAGATTGCGTTGTTCCCCTGTGCTTACACTGACAAAGGTGAGTGCCTGACAACCCAACTAGCTCCTGTGAGCACGCCACACTTCTGAACAAATGAGTTCTGTAACCATATTGTGTTTATCAGGGAGCAATAAGCTCTATAAATGGTGGTCCCAAATTCCAAGGTTGGGAAATACACTGTAAAATAGTAGTTCCTCTTACAGTACCACCTCAAAGCCACAACGGGCAACAAAACAACAACAGGAACAACAAAACAATCAAAAATGAAAATAACAGCATTGTAACAAATAATCATGCAATGTAATATCCACATTTGTTCCTGTTAGGAAAACCTCATTGGAATTCAACAGGATCGATGCAGTGGCAAGAGATTAGGACACATGCTCTCCCTGTCTTGTTCTCTTACTCTGTTAGCTGAGGTGCTCTCAGTGCTCCAGTCTTGGTCAGGTGCTGTTGGGGTATATAGTTAGGACTTAAGTATATGGAGTGCTGCAATTCAATAGTCTCAGGGTGGGCAGGTCAGCAGTTATGGTGCTCAAGCATGCCCAGGATCAGGCAGATGTGGGGTTTTCAAGTGACAATGCAACATAATAATAATTAGAAATAAGGCATATATTGTATGTAAAAGAATATTTCATAAACAGGTACATGGAACAGTACCACTATAATGACTGTACAGTGAAAATGGCATCAAAAGTTGGATTGTGATAGTAACCAAGAGGATAGAAATTAAATAAACAAAAGGCTAGGATGTAAGCTAAAAATCATAGATCAAGAAACAGCGAGAGAGTCGATAACCATAACATTTCACATAGCATAAAATATTTCATGTAGCCAAAACACAATATGTAAGTCAAAATCAAGGAGAACCATTTAGTAAGCAGAGATTTCTTCAACAACAGTATCAGTGAGACTTTTTGGTTTTGGCTTTGTTTTGAATTATTATAAGTTTTAGCCACATGTCTGATTACTGTTCTGTTTAGTTGCTTTTTGTTCAAGAGATGTTGCACACTGCCATTGACAATTGAAATATTTACTGTCAATTGTTGTATTAATTAGATACTTCATATTAATTAAGTGACTTGACTTTGTTTTCCTCAACTCTGATGGTTGACCTTGCACAGATTGATAGTATGTTGCCATCAAGAAATCATTTGTTTAAAATATTTAGATTATTGTTAATTCTACATCTCTGGATACACTTATCTTGGCTTTTTTTTTTTAGAAATAAAAGTATTGTTACTTTGTGATTCTTCACATGGGCTCACCACCTATGGGAGGGGCCAAGGAGGTCGGGTGCAGTGTGAGTTGGGTGGTGGTCGGAGGCGGGGACCTTGGCGGTCTGATCCTCGGCTACAGAAACTGGCTCTTGGGACATGGAATGTCACCTCTCTGAAGGGAAGGAGCCTGAGCTAGTGCGAGGTGAGAGGTTCCGCTAGATATAGTCGGACTCACCTCGACGCACAGCTTGGACTCTGAACCAATCTCCTTGAGAGGGGCTGGACTCTCTACCACTCTGGAGTTGCCCCCGGTGAGAGGCGCCGAGCAGGTGTGGGCATACTTATTGCCCCCCGACTTGGAGCCTGTGCATTGGGGTTTACCCCGTGGACGAGAGGGTGGCCTCCCTCCGCCGGGTGGGGAAGGGTCCTGACTGTTGTTTGTGCGTATGCCAACAGCAGTTTTGAGTATCCACCCTTTATGGAGTCTCTGGAGGGGGTGCTAGAGGGCATACCTTCTGGGATTCCCTCGTTTTGCTGGGAGACTTCAATGCTCACATGGGCAATGACAGTGAGACCTGGAAGGGCGTGATTGGGAGGAATGGCCCCGATCTGAACCCGAGCGGTGTTTTGTTATTGGACTTCTGTGCTCGCCACGGATTGTCCATAACGAACACCATGTTCAAGCATAAGGGTGTTCATATGTGCACTTGGCACCAGGACACCCTAGGCCTCAGTTCGATGATGGCGTTGTCGCCGGACTTGCGCCATATGTCTTGGACACTCGGGTGAAGAGAGGGGCAGAGCTGTCAACTGATCACCACCTGGTGGTGAGTTGGCTTCAATGGTGGGGGAAGATGCCGGTCAGACCTGGTAGGCCCAAACGTGTTGTGAGGGTCTGCTGGGAACGGCTGGCAGAGTCCCCTGTCAGAAGTAGCTTCAACTCCCACCTCCGCAGAACTTCAACCCGCCCCGAGGGAGGTGGGGACATTGAGTCCAATGGGCCATGTTCCGTGCCTCTATTGTTGAGGCGGCTGACCGGAGCTGTGGCCGCAAGGTGGTCGGTGCCTGTCGCGGGCGGTAATCCGGTGAGGGATGCCGTCAAGCTGAAGAAGGAGTCCTATAGGACTTTTTGTCCTGTGGGTCTCTGGAGGCAGCTGATAGGTACCGCAGGCCAAGCGAATGCGCTTCGGTTGTTGCTGAGGCAAAACTCGGGCATGGGAGGAGTTTGGAGAGGCCATGGAGAACACTTTCGGACGGCTTGAGGAGATTCTGGTCCACCGTCCGCGTCTCAGGAGGGGAAGCAGTGCAGTGTCAACACCGTATATGGTGGGATGGCGCGCTGCTGACCTCACTGGGCGCTAGGGTCGGTGGGGGAGTACTTGAAGACCTCCTCAATCCCACTAACATGCCTTCCACGAGGAAGCAGAGCCTGGGGACTCTGAGGTGGGCTCTCCCATCTCTGGGACTGAAGTCACCGAGGTGGTCAAAAACTCCTTGGTGGCAGGGGCCCCGGGGTGGATGAGATACCGAGTTCCTTAAGGCTCTGGATGTTGTAGGACTGTCTTGGTTGACACGCCTCTGCAACATCGCATGGACATCGGGACAGTGCCTCTGGATTGGCAGACCGGGTGGTGGTCCCCTCTTTAAAAGGGGACCGGAGGGTGTGTTCCAACTATAGAGGGATCACACTCCTCAGCCTCCCTGGAAAAGTCTATTCGGGGTTCTGGAGAGGATAGTCAACCTCGGATTCAGGAGGAACAGTGTGGTTTTCGTCTTGGTCGCGGAACAGTGGACCAGCTCTTCACCCTTAGCAGGATCCTGGAGGGTGCATGGGAGTTTGCCCAACCAGTCTACATGTGTTTTGTGGACTTGGAAAAGGCATTCGACCGTGTCCCTCGGGAATCCTGTGGGGTGCTCGGGAGTATGGGGTACCGGACCCCTGATAAGAGCTGTTCGGTCCCTGTACAACCGTGTCAGAGCTTGGTCCGCATTGCCGCAGTAAGTCGAGCCCGCTTCCAGTGAGAGTTGGACTCCTCCAGGGCTGCCCTTTGTCAACGATTCTGTTCATAACTTTTATGGACAGAATTTCTAGGCGCAGCCAGGGTGTTGAAGGTGTCCGGTTTGGTGGACTCAGGATTGGGTCACTGCTTTTGCAGATGATGTTGTCCTGTTTGCTTCATCAGGCCGTGATCTTCAGCTCTCTGGATGGTTGCAGCTGAGTGTGAAGCGGCTGGGATAAGAATCAGCACCTCCAAATCCGAGACCATGGTCCTCAGCCGGAAAAGGGTGGAGTGCCCTCTCAGGGTTGGAGGAGGAGTGGAGGAGTTTAAGTATCTCGGGTCTTGTTCACGAGTGAGGGAAGAATGGAGTGAGATGACAGGCGGATCGGTGCGGCATCCACAGTGATGCGGGCTCTGCATCGGTCTGTCGTGGTGAAAAAGGAGCTGAGCCGTAAGGCAAAGCTCTCAATTTACCAGTCGATCTACGTTCCTACCCTCACCTATGGTCATGAGCTATGGGTAGTGACCGAAAGAACAGATCGCAATACAAGCGGCTGAAATGAGTTTCCTCCGCAGGGTGTCTGGGCTTTCCCTTAAAGATAGGGTGAGAAGCTCAGTCATCCGGGAGGGGCTCAGAGTAGAGCCGCTGCTCCTCCGCATCGAGAGGAGTCAGATGAGGTGGCTCGGGCATCTGATCAGGATGCCTCCTGGACGCCTCCCTGGTGAGGTGTTCCGGGCACGTCCAACCGGGAGGAGGCCCCGGGGAAGACCCAGGACACGTTGGAGGGACTATGTCTCCCAGCTGGCCTGGGAATGCCTTTGGGATTCTCCCGAAGAGCTGGAAGAAGTGGCCGGGAGAGGGAAGTCTGGGCTTCTCTGCTTAAGCTGCTACCCCCGCGACCCGACCTCGGATAAGCGGAAGAGGATGGATGGATGGATACTTTGTGATTGTAGTCTAAATTCATATGGATCTTTAATGTCTTAAAATTGTTGGAGGAGTTGTTACTGGTTTGGCAAGAGGCTGCCATATCACCACATAGTGACACACAGTAGACAAATGTACAAATGTGGAGATGGTGGTCCTATACAGTACAGTAGGGGCTGAGTGAGAGAGAGAGAGACAGAGAGATTTCGGCTGAAATCAACATGACGTGCTCTGCTTGCAGTGTTCTGCTTTGCTAAGGCTCAGTGTTCTCCTATTAGCTTATTCTGATTAGAGACTCCTTCTGAGGGCCATTGTAATCCAAATGTCGTGTATGCATGGCTGTTTACTGGCAGTTACCATGATGGAAAACCGTAAAATGAGATGGTTCATGGTCTGAGCCACCGGCAATACATACTGTATGAGAGAGACACACTTTAGTCTACATATAGTAGCTAGACATGCCAGTGTCAGAAGACAATGCCAGACCGGAATAGGCTCAGTCAGGCATTCTTTGCTGGAAAGGAAACTAGCAAGGACACCAGTGAAAGAAAAATGAGCAATGGCCTTGGGCATACAATAGTGCCTAGAACACTAAATGACAGGTGACTTAGCTCACAGCATCTGCGATAAATCTATCCTTAGAAAGAACGAAAGAGAGAGAGAGAAAAGGGGAGAGGCAGATTGCAAACAGTTGACTTTTAAGAAGAGAAATTGATGAGACACTATGAAGGTCTTTATATATTCTCTACCATGGCACACTATTCACTTCTTTTATCTTTATCATGAGTGGTTTTATTTCTTTACTGTTTTCAACTAATGCTAAAAATATAATCAAAAGGTACACAATACTTAGTATATTTAATAAATGTGATCATATTTCTTTCTACCCTGTTCCAGGTCACAGCACAAAAAGATACTGTCATCAAAAAAGATTCAAAGCTTAATGCTGCTTTGCTTTTTGTAGCCTGTTTCAGGTGCACAAACTTAATGAGTACAGGGATTCACAGAGGTTAATGTAAAATGCAGAAAACATTAGGACAAATTTATAATTTAGTGTTTAACAGCATATGAACAAAAATCCAACTAAAACCTCTGCCCATCAGGCTCACCAGGAGTATATACGAGTATTAATAAATAACATTACCTTGAACAGCATTACCCTGAGTCAAATATGCTTGCAAATTTCTAGTTTTCCTCTTGTTATTTCTCTGGGCCACAAAAAATTCAAAATGTTGTAGCAGAACAGCTATACAATGAACACATTCCTCATGTGCCAAGAAATGGGACAAAAGAGGCCTATAAGCTTTCTTAGAAACATCTCAGTACCACACAGCTCCAAAGGCAATATTATTTGGAAGCTTATTTTATAGACTTGTTTCACATAGAATCTGACACTGCAGTGCTTAGCTTAGTTTTGTAAAATAAAAAAACATAACAAGCAAATACATTAGACTAAATAGGTTCATAGATTAATAGAATCAATTTTGAGTATTAAAATTTCATTTTTTCTTACCTCAAAACTTCTGTCTTCCTTAACTACATTTTGAAGTTAGAAGTATAATAGTATTCAGCCCTGTTAGATTTTTCCACATTTTACTGTTACATGTTGTATATAACAGTCTTACCTGAGACTAGCATTTTGCTTTTTAAGCAAAGAATAATCTTTCAAGAGCCTGTGCTAACTATTGTTTGACCTGCTAGGTCTTATAATGTTGGTTTTTTAAAATGCACATCATACTCACACACAACCTGTCAGTTTCTACCCATCCATTTCCTAACTGGTTTAGTTATGCCTGGGTAACTGAGTGCTGGTTCTTCTCCCATTAAAGGACGAAAGGCATTATATTACAGTGCACCCTGACATATGCATTCTCATTGATACATACTAGGCCTATTTAGATTTGCCGATTTATCTATCAAGTTTAAAGAAAACAAAAGAAAGAAGAGAAAAAAGGACTAAGATGCAGGGAGACATTGCAGACTCCACACAGACACAGAATTTTGTGAAAGAAAATCAGACTAGAAGCAGGCAGCCTATCCATAGTCTGAGAAGCAAGTCCGGTTGCATTTTGTGACTCTTTCTAAACTCTTATCTATCTGTTTGGGTAAGCCTTGATGTTATCATGTTTAGTTGATCAGGTTATTTAGTTGACCTTTTTAGAGACACATTTTGAAGGTTTGTATACAAACACATTTTTTACTGAAAGTAAACATGTTTTGTAATTCAATTAATCCAAGTGTAATATTTTGCCTAGTAGTTTTGCCTGTGAGGTTTACGTGCACGGCACATCATGGACCAACTTGGACTGTATTATAAGAATCATCTCATGACATTCACAAAATGGAATTTGTGCAATTATAGAGTGGGAGTCCCACACAGTTCTTTTCATTATTTTTAATAAAAAGGCGTGGCATTCTCTCACCTAAGCTAAGAGTGAAACTTGTTTCTTCCAAAATTTGAACCCAGGACTTTACAGCTGTGAACTGTGTGCTAACCGTTGTACCACTGTGCCATCATACATCAATTAAGCATTGGTCGAAATGGAAACAAAGTTCAGTTTTCACGTAAAAATGTTACAGTGTTACTGTTAAGTAAAAATATATGGCTCACAGTTTGCTAGGAAGAACTAATGTTGTAGACAGTGAGTCACATCAAAAACTGCTTTAGTATGCCTGAAGTCATTAAAATGGCAGACAAGAGAAATTAACTTAAAAACACAATGACAACAAATAAATTAGAAGCATTTGTTTTGCATAAATTTAGATGAATACTCAGATTGCTCAGATTTTTTTTTGATCTTCTGTTTGGGTGTGCCCTATACTTAATCTTATATATTACTATACTGTTCACCTAATTGTCCATCCATCTACAACCCTATTTTTGAAGCCACTTAATTTAGGGGTCAGTGAGCTGCATTGTATCCCAGGGGCTTCTGGTTAAAGGCAGGTGTCAGCCTTGGATGGTACATCTGTATATTATGCAATCTACTTCTAATGAATGGATCACATATAACATATTTAACCCATCCATGTATTCATTTTTAATATCTGTTTTTTGCTTTAGCGGGCTCCTAGAAGCCTAATGCTCAATTCAGAAACTGCTGCCTGGATGAGACATGCACCATTTAATGCAGTGCTCCTCAATGTTTAATTCTCAGGGTTCCCTGTGGCTGCTGTTTTTTTTCCAACCAGTTTGTCATTGCAACTATCAATTAATCTCATTGTTTAATTAGCTGACCTCTATTTCTCCTTTTATGTTGCATTTAGAAAAGTGCATTAATGTCACATTTATACTTATAGGAAATTAAGACATATTTGCATGTTTTAAGTATCTTAAATTTTTTTTTGCTTTCTTGATTGTAATAATTAATGTTAAGCAGAGAAGACACCTGCTCAAGTGACTCTGAAAGGTGCAACTACTTCTACTTGTGTGCTTATTATTAAATAATTGTCTAAATAACCAGAACATTAAAAAATAAGAAAACAATTTACAAGATACTGTATGTGGAACCTCGGGTCATGAACGTCTTGGACCACGTACAAATCGGGTTATGACCAAAAAGTTCACCAAACTTTTGCATCTGTTCACGACCACACACTCGGGTGATGAACAAGCCAGTTTCCCTTCCGGTTCGTACGCGCCAATGATTTCCGCACATGTTCGGTCTCTCCCTGTGCATTCACTGTGAAGCTCTTTGTACTCTATTTCCTTTCCCTTCTGGTTTGTACATGCCGGTGATTTACGCACGTGTTCAGTCTCTCCACCGTACATTGATCTCGGTCAGACATGCATCGCGCAGAGGGACTTTACCTCAAAACTGTAATCTCCTCTCCACTCAGTTCCTCCTCACTTCCTTCATGCCAGAACTCGACTCATACAAGGTTAGTTTTCTTGCTTGTTTATGGTTAGTTTTTGTTTAAATTCTGGAATTTTCAAATGTTAATTTTTTTCCCTGTGCTTAAAACTCATTAAAAAAGTGTTTACAGCGAATAAGTGCGTAAGGCTGTAGCGTGAACTCTTGCAATGTTAGTTTTCTCTGTTCAAGGTTTTCTCAGCATTATTCAATGTTTTTACATTTAGTTTACTATTACACTGTGCATTCTATGGTACCACTGTGCAGTAAATTCCTACTTCCTTCAGTAAAATCTAGCATAAACAGTTTGTAAAAAATATAGAAGTGGGAAGATAACTGGGACAAACATCTGCAGGTGTAGGGGACCCAAAAGACTAAACACTGAGAAGTACTGCTCTAGTGAGCAATTTGACACATAAACCCTCACTTACTCATACTGGAACAATTTAAAGTTGTCAATCAACTTAAAAGGTAAGTCTCTGGGATGGGATAGAAAACCAGAGCAGCAAGGGAAAGTAAGTACTCAGGAGAGTACTCCAGGTTTCTAGAGTGGTGAGGCAGCAAAGATGCAGTTTTTAATGTTGACCTCTGCTGTACTGTTTTAGGTTTAATACTCTGACTGCACTGTTGATGCAAAACACAAACTTAATTTGATATAATCCATGAAAGATACTCTTTCAGAACCTAAGATAATGATTACATGGTAAATTTTATGGTGGCCATTTACATTTTTTCTCCATCATCTTAAAAGGTGTAACCTGTCCCAATCAGAGATGATAAAAGTTTGATAGAGCAATGACTGAAAGCAGCCTCACTTTCTCCATACCAGTCTGGTATGGCAATGCTCATTAGAAACATAAATGGCAGTGAGTTATTCGGACAGCAGAAAAACCTGAAACTTGACTCCATAGGGTCAGAAAATGTGCCAGAAATATAAACAAAGACTAAAATCACCTGGGAAACAATCTCTTTCAGTTATTACCATCAAGGAAATGTATCTGGTCACTAAAGAAACAGTTTCTTTTCTACTGCAGTCATAATGGACAAGCACAGTTGCTGACTCGTCTCTGTGATTTTTAAACTCCTCTTTTCAATTTAAATGGTGTTTTTTCTGTTTGTATTATAAAGACTTTCTCGATATATAACTGGGTAGGAGTTCAATTCTAATTTACTATATTGTTTTATATATTTGTGTTTTATGCCATATATTTTTCAGTACCAATTTGTATAATGTTGTCATGATGTCATGTATTGTATATTGTTATTTACCTTGTTAGTTGTTTGGATGTAACACTAAGAGAATTTCCTAGCAACTGTGTTGCCTGGTAATAAAGTTCAAGTTCAAATACAGAAAATAATCTGAAGAGAGTGTGAAGCCCAGCGGCGCGTGCAGCCACCCTAACCCAACACAGACAGACAGGACACAACTTTGCCACACAGTACACATTTTATTTACAGTGGGGTAGCATGTTTCTTTTGCTCCGCTCAGCACAATACAGTCCAACGCATCAATGTTCAAATACAGTCCTTATCCTTTCCTTCTTCCTCCACCTCCACTCCTCTCCCAGCAAACTTTGCGCACCTCCTTCCCAACTCTGGCTCCCCGAATGGTGTGAGGCAGCTCCTTTTATTCAGCACCTAGGAGTGCTCCAGCTGGTTCATCAGGATTACCTGGAATCTCTCCCAGGTGTGGTGGAAATCCAGTGAATGGCCCTTCAGCTTCCCCTGGCGGCCCCCACGGAACCCAACAGGGCTTCACCAAACTCCAGCTCTCAGCATGCCCCGTGGGAAACCATGGTGCCACAGCTGCCCAGGAGGGCTGCCCTCTATTGTCCCAGGGGAGGCCAGGTAATGGCCAAGGCCACCCATCACAAGAGAAATTAATTCTACTTCTGAACCTGTTTATTCAAATGCAGGGTCACGGTTGTGCTGTCCCAGCAATTCTGGCCTCAAAACAGGATCCAATCTTGAATACGGCAGCAGTCTATAAAAGGATACACTCACCCATACACTCACCGTGACTTACTTTTATAGCACTGGTCGAGTTTACAGTCACCAATGAACTTACTATTCATGCCATTAGGACGGTGGCAGGAAGCTGGAATGCATGGAGAAAGCTTTTCAAGACCAGGAGAGCATGTGAAATCCCCACACAGACAGTGCTAGTGGCAAATGTTGAAGCCAGTACTAGTAAAAAGCATAGCCATTAAATGCTGTTCTGTTTTGTTTTGTAGATGATTCTATAACAACCTTTAGTTTCCAGCCTTAGATTTATATTAATTAAATGAAAAAAAAACTACAAAGTGCATCTAATGACTGTGTAGAGAATTCTATAATTAAAGCAGACAATAAAATATAAAAAAGCTTTGGCGAAGACATCACAATAAGAATCATATATATATATATATATATATATATATATATATATACACCAGCGCAATATTTGAAAATGTAACTTTAATAAAAATGATTTGTAAAATGTAACATTTCTCTCTATAGGGTGCTCCAGATCTAATTATGCAATTTTCATTATGCTATAACTTATTAAGTTTATTACATAGAAGATCACCCGAAAAATACCGAACCATCGAGAAGTGTGTGAACTGACGAAATGAAGAATCGTCTTCGCGCCAAACTGGAATCGTCCACGCATAAATCAAAGTCATCCAGACGATCTGGATCTACATAATTAGATCCGGACCACCCTGTATAGTAGAGTACATAATGCTAGGGCAAAAATTAAATGTTTTTTTTTTAACAATGTCCAAATGATGCAAATATGTCAATATGATTCATCCATCCCACAAAGCAGAAACCAGCTGAAGATGGGACAGTGGATCATCAGAGGCCACACACCCATCCTTATTCATATAGTACTGAGTCAGCTTTGAACAGGTTGGTTAACTTAATATGAATGGGTTTGGGATGTAGGGGAAAAGCAGAGTAGTTAGCGTTATTGAATTAAAGAACTGAATTCTGGCCCACTGCATCACCCTAAGTTATGACTGTTAATCTAATTTACACACTGACATTCTGACATGCATCTCCTGATAAAAGAAGAGAGTCATTTAAAGTGTAGGCAATTGATACCTTCGTGATTGTGTGTTTTTTTAAATTAACCTTCTGTACTTTTTCTTCTCCTTCTAAAAACATGGCTTGAAATGAAAACCTCTGAATTTTACATTCAACCTTTGATTCAACCAAATCCTTGGCAAAGAGTATGGAACAAGACTATCAAAGCCACTATTGTTGTGAGATTAATTGGGCACATATTTATTTCATTTAAAACTGATTGAATGTTTCCAGAATTTACCCTGCACTGTGCTGCATATATAAGTATTAAATGGGGCTAGGTTTCTGCCTTCATTTGCAGGTGTAGATTTTTCCTTCCACTCAGTACGCTTCCTGCACAAAGAACCAACCACAAGATTTCCATCATGTGCCATATCAAAGTCACTTATACTTGAAGCTGTCAAAGCTGAACGAGCAGCCCTTCTGTTTCAGAATAATCTTGAAGTGCCTGCTGCCAGCATATATAGTACAAAAGGAGCTTATTAATTTTACTAAGTAGAATTGCATTTCATTCTCTTCCAAGTGCATGATATGAAGGATTTTTTTTATTTTTGATCAAAACTGTCTTTTTAAAGCTGCAAGTTTCTGATAAACAGATGCCAGGGTACATAATCATGCAGTCTCCTTAGGTGCAGCCGACATATTGCTGCTTATACATGACTCTGATCTTTAGGGATTGACTATTTTTCTCTAATTATCTATTCTTTCTCTCTTTCTCTGTAATAATCTATTCTGTGTGAGTTCTGTGCAAAAGCATTCACAAAGTCCTGACTGAGATTCTTAGAATTTGTGTAGCTAAGAACCATACTGCTAACAAAACATAATATATAAAAATGTAAAATGCTGAATAAAAAAAGAAATTTAATTAAAGGTTTGAAGGAGATTTTCATTTAGCCTATGGGCAGAATTAAAACCTACAAACTCTCCAAGAACTCCTCTAGATGCCTCTGACTGAGAAATCGAATCTGATGCAGTATGCCAAGGTTTCAAAAATGATGTAAAACACTGGAAGGTTATATCATTTTAGGACTGAGCAACTACCAAAGAACCCAATATAAATGGAGATTGTTTAAATTACTCATTTGGTTTGTTAACCTGTACTCAAGGGAAAATCTATAACTTAAAAAGTAGGCGCCAAACTGCACAATGTACATTAAGAGTCCAGGATTTCTATGATATTAAATTTATGCATCTCTACTTTAAATAGGGAGAGGGTGGCATGGCGGCACTGTAGTAGCACTGCTGCTTTGCAGTAAGGAGACTAGGGTTCACGTCCTGGGTAACTCCCTACATGAAGTTTGCATGTTCCCCTGTGTCTGTGTGAGTTTCCTCCGGGTGCTCTGGTTTGCTCTCACAGTCCAAAGACATGCAGTTAGTTGGATTGCCGATGCTAAATTGGGCCTAGTGTGTGGCTGGAGTGTGTGTGTGCGTGTGCATGTGTGTGCGTGTGTGTGTGTGCCCTGTGATGGACTGGAGCCCTGTCCAGGGTTTGTTCTAGCCTTGTGCCCTATGCAGGCTGGGATAGGCTACAGCACCCCCATAACCCTGTTTAGAACAAAGTGAATTAGAAAATAACTGACTGACTTTAAACAGAAGTAGAGATGTTTTGGCCTTAGCTTTTTGAAAGCTTGCCAGACTAAACTAATCCATCCATTACAAAAGTAATACGTAGTTATGCCACACCTTGAACTAACGTTATACCTATCATACATAAAACAATAATGACCAACCTTAATTAGCTAATAATTATTTGTCCCAGGCATGTAAAGAGGCTAAAAACATAAAACAGCTTTAAAGAAAAATGTTCTTATTGAGCACATTAAAAATTATTAGCATCACCTTTTGACATTAGAAAATGAAGGAAATTGCACTATTTTAAGCTACGTTATATTGTTAACCTGTAGCAAGTTCTTAAATGTTTGCACTAAAGGCACTTTACCAATTATAAACTAAAGTCTGAATTACTAGATTACCTTCTAAGTGACTGACTGAAAAAAGAAGTTTTTAGTAAAGGGCCTCTCCAATACCTGATCACAGATGAGTTGCTTATCTCAAGCTTCTTCCCCAGGAGCATAGCCACATAAGTAAAACTGTTGCTCATACGATAAATATCCTTGCTATTGGCACCCAAGATGTTGCTGAACATGTCTGTGATCCCCTTGATCTCCATGAGTAGCACATGATGAAAGGTGTGATCCATGTTTGCTAGAAGAGTCACCAGGTAGGCCAGACAGCTCCTAGCTCTCTCCTAAAATGTTAAAATAAAATTGAGAATTGTTCAAAGCTTCTCAAAAGAAGAAAGCAGTCAGCTGCCCCCTCCATCCACTTGTCCTGGTGATGGTTGCAGTAAATTAATAACTGCATCTCTGATGTCTCAAAAAACATTATTATATCCAAATGAAATGAAGCAGAGGTGCCCAAAAGTCTTCCAGATAAACCTCCTTGCAAGCAGCCCGCTGTTCTCTCCTTCTGGTTCACCTATAGTCCAATGACTCAGAATAGGGTGAGGGCTGGAAGGCTGGGTGGGTGCTTTGAAGACAGATTTGTAGCTCATCTATCTGTACTGCATTGATTGTCGACAGTCTAATTTTCTATCTTTTGTAGATATCAAGTGTTTAATATGCAGTGCGCACATATTCACAATAATGGTAAAGGCATCCACATCTTAACATTCTGATACTTTCCAACAACTTTATTCAGCACCAGGGAAATACAAAGTTTTGTCTTCAAAATATTAGGCTACTGCTGTTTTGTTTTCTTAACTTCATGCTGCTAATAATGTTTTACATAACTAAGAATAACTGACAACACCACAATCATAAATTGTTAAGGCAGGCAGCATTATGAATAAGACTCTGGAATATAAACCAGAAGATTACTCGTTGATCCCTTAGCTCTAACTAACTGTATTACTGTTGACAGTCACTTTGCCATCCTGCCCTCAGTTAAGAAATATTTAAGTATTTGTAAACAACTGTACTATATTTGGGCAGCACAGTTGTTGAGTGGTTAGTGTTTCTGTCTCACAGATCCAATGTATTGCCCTTGAGCACCACTTCTCGTGATTGTCTGTGTGGACTTTTCTTTATGTCCCTGAGGGGATTTTCTTAGGGTGGTCTGGTCTTCCTCCCACTTTCTAAAAATAATGTGTCAGTTGACTCTTGATTGAGTGTTTACATATTTTGGCCCTACAATGCACTGGTGCCCATTCAGGATCTGAAAATGCTGTGTTACATACAGTATATCTATGTACTTACACAGAGTCTTTGAGTTGCTCTTCACTATAAACAGATACATTGCATGATAAAGTGAATTTGTAATGGTGTTTCCACTCCAACAGTAACCTTAAATATCAAAATTAACTGATAAACAAACTTGACTGCATTTTTGTGGCTGTGTAGTCGTGTCTTCACGCTTATGTGAACATTTGACATGTTTTGATAAAACCAAAGGACAGCTTATGTTTATTAGCAACTAAAATTCTTTTATAGTACTACTATGACAACTTCATAATAAGTGAATTAATGCCCTAAAGACTGCACCAAAAGTTAGCTTTCTCTATGTACATAGTGATGGCATTATAAGCAGGAGACCAGAGAACTATTTTTGGCTGGGATTTTGAAGAATGGAATAATCTCCTAGCGTTCATTAAAATTTGATCATAAATGAATATCTTGATGATTAAAGGCTTAGACTGTCAGCAACAGTTTAGCTGTAGGGCTCTTTTCTGTGTTACAGGAAGAAACCTTTACAGACGGGAGACGTGCAAATAACTGGCCTAGATGGAAGAATGACAGATCCAGAATCTCCGGAGAGACCCCCTAGACTGTAGAAAAACAGGGCGATCAGCTGTAAAGAATTATGAAAGTTGGAAGTGAGTGTTGTGAAATAATCAGCTAATTTTATGTGAAGTCATTCATTCCACTCTGTTTAATAATATACTTTACGTTACCTTCAAGTATGAAGCTCTTCCAGGTTCCAGCAGATTTTGCATTATGTGTTGTGGTCAATGGGTGGCATATACCGTATCTCCATTAGTCTGAACAGTGTATCTTTTAGAGAAATCTAAGAAGAACAACTGACTTCCATGGATTAATATTACTACTGCTATATTATTAGCATATAGTCTGTCACATATAAGGAGTAAAATCAAAGGAAGAAATTAGAAAATAGTTTCAAAACGTAATGAATCATTTATAAATCATTTATTCCATTTTTCAAAGCTATTCAGTACAATACAGTGCTGTATGGTGGTAATGCAACTAATTGTTTTCTCTGGGAAAGTTATGATATGCCTGTAATTGTAGATATGACACACAGTACATATTAGTTTTTCAACTCTGCAGAAAACGTTAGGATTATGTAAATGTGAATATTCAGTTGCCCTGATTATTATTAATTTCATATTTACTAAAACAGGTGTTAATGATACAATCTGCATAAGTAACATAGCAAAGTATCTCCAATGGTTCTCAATCCAATTTACCAGATAACTATTTACATACGGTAGGTAGTTTATTAGTTTTAATATTGTTTGATTTGATTTAATTTTTCTGGGCACCACCTACCTAGTGTTCCTTTAAAATTTTCAAGATTCTAATGTGTGACTGTGAAGACTTTGTAGACTATAAAAATTATACTGAATAGTGCATACTTCTGGATGAAGATTGCTTTAGAGAGCAGCTTATTAAGACATATCTCCATGTCTAGTTTAATGGTTCCTAGACCTTTAGCTGTAACTAGAATAATGTTTATCTTTGTGTTGAGTTTTTGAGGTCAAAGTCTTTATAGCTTTCAGTTTTGGTTGACCTCCTTGAGAAAGTTATTTCCATTATCAGTATATGCATTATTAACTAGAAAGCAGCTCTTTTTATTCCAAAAGTGAAATATGATCTATCCTTCCCTTTTCTAAACTTGCATACTCCACTAAAGGTTTATAGCTTGCTGGCAGCACCAGAGAAAAGCAGGAACCAACCGTGAATCTGAAATCAGTCCAGCACACTCACTTATTCTGTGCTAAGTTAATCAAGTTAACATTGTCATGTCTGGGATGTGACAGGACATTGGAGCACCCAGCGGATATACACATTGACTAAGAAAACTATGAAAACTCTATATAACCTGGCTAGGAATTGTAAGTCAGCTGCAGCAGCCAATGCCACATACTGTACATGAAATAAATTCATCCAGTGTAATTGACTTTCATTTTCTTCAACTATTTCTTGTAAAAAGATAATAAAGTACAGGGGCCTTGTGCATAATGCCATGCGTAGGCTTCACACTAAAACATGGCGTACAGACAAAAGCGGAAATGTTTGTACGCACAAAAAAATCCAGATGCATAAATCTGTGCATTCGCCAACTTCCACGTTCTTCCGCTACATAAATCCCTGTCAGCGTGAAAAGTAACGCACGTGCACGCACCTGCTGCCACTCCCCAAACTCCTCCCAGAATTCCACCTCTTTGAATAAGCAAATCAATATAAATAGCCCTTAAGCTCAGCCTTCTGTGAAAAGGCAATGGCAAAAGCATGGAGGGAAACAGAAGAATTTCAGCGAATAAAAAGTGGAGGCAAGGGAAAACTTACTATTTTTTGGTTTAAATAGTTGTATAAACAACTACAGGAAGTTGATCGAGTGACATAGAGTGTCTGAGAAACTGGAAAGCTCAAGTTCAAATAGTCGCACAGTGCCCGAAATAAAAAAGAAGTTGTCAGATATCAAAGTCACCGTGAAAAGGTGAGTCGTAGCCCACCGTCTGAGTGTCATACGAAAGCTTATTAGGGTACAGAGAAAAGAAAAAAAATAGGGACACAGTGGAAAAAAAGCTTGAAAAGTCAACTTTAATCTCAAAATTTCCACTTTAATCACGTAGTTTATTTTGTCATTAAAGTAGAACATCATAAACTTCACCTTCATTTAATTTACTAGTTTCCCAAATACCATCGTAAGTAAAGTAGCATGTTAAATGCTTTGTTTTGTATGTGTTCTTCTATGTGGTCTATGTGTGTGAATCACTACATGCTTCTTAAACAGGGTTTCTCTTCCTCCGACAGGACACAGAATCCATTACATTCATGATATTACAGCTCCCTGAATAATTTAAATACTGAGACGTATACGTGATATCATTTTCATCATGATAGGAATTAAAGCTTGTTTTAAACATGGGAACATGGTGGCACAGTGATAGTGACAAGCTGGCGCCTCGTCCAGAGATTGTTCCTGCCTCCCGCAAGATGCTTGCTGCGTGACCTTCAGTGAAATAATTTATTGCGGCAGTACTGTCTCTTTCAAATGTACTAACCTCCGATTCATGTCCTTCCTTTTCTTTCTCCAAATACCCAATCGCCACACAATCAGCTCTGTAATAGATGTAAAGCCACCTGTAAGCTGAGAATGCAGATTATTCTAAACGTTTAAGGAACATTGAAATATCTTCGTAGTACTGTACATGTTTAATTATTCTATCCATCTATCCTTCTAGTGTCGCGCTAGCCCCAGCAAGAATACAGCGTGAGGCAGGAATAATCCATGAACGGGGCACCAGCTCCTTGCTAGAGCTGTGACACTATCTCCTCACATGTTTAATTATTAACAATATAGATTATTTAAATGAAGTTAACATTTTATCTATATAATGTAATAAACGTATTTTGCTGCATTTCATCTTAAAAATGATATCATCATCATATATAAATACATGCTAAAGTGGCTCAGGTTGTGCAATATTATAACTATCGCACGTTTACAGTGAGGTAATTGTACTTATAAGTACAAACAGTTCTATAAGGAGCACTTGATGGACTGATTGATTGCGTTTATAGTTCTTGGGATGAAACTGTTTCTGAACCACAAGGTCAGTACAGGAAAGGCTCTGAAGTGTTTGCCTTATGAGAGCAGTTCAAATAAGGAGCATGGCTGAGGCAGCGTGTGCTTGACGCTATATACCGATAATTTTCTTTCCGATCAGCTGATGTACAGCTGTGATTCCACACTCAGAAACAATGATATAAATACTCCGAGTGGTGCAGTGAGAGTAATATGGAAAAAGATGATCCACTGTGGCAACCCCTCACAGGAACAGCTGAAAGAAGAAGAAGAAGGTGCAGTGAGAGTAACAACGCTAAAGCAGCTATGGTATTTGGAATAGTTTGGCTATTCCGTGGACCATTATATTGTTACAGGTGTCACACATGTGCATCTGAGGATCTCCTTGAAGGCTCATTCAAGGTAAATGGTAACCCATCAGGGTGAGAGGGGGCGCTGTCATTAAACTTGTTTCCTTTTTTCCCACAGCTTCCAGAAACATCCCAGTGAAGGAAACTAGCTCCAACCCTTCACATCCTCCCATTATAAAAGGATCGGGTGCCTCCATTAAGTTGTCTTGTCTTGATGAGACCAGTTCTGGACAGTGAAAGCTCTGAGAACCCGGTCTGTTATTATGTTTGTTTACCTAGTGCTACTAGTGTTAGTGTTAGTTTTGAGATTGTTTTGCTTGCCCTATGTTACCTATTAGAGGACGGCACCTGTTTAATTTTGTAAAATTGGAAGGAATTATAAGGGACTACCCAGCTAGAGTCCCAAACCTTTTGAATTGTTCCAGCTCTGCTTGAACCCGTGTTCGGCCACCTCACACAGGTTAATTACAATCAGTTCCCTTAAACTAATAAACAATATGCGGTTAATTTCAGTGTATATGATAAAGCCGAATCAGGGATGTGGATCTAAAAAAGAAAGGGAAACCATACAGCAACAAAAGCACTGCTTTGATGCTAGGTGCCACCAGTTTGCGAAACTGAGCCGAGAACTTGTGTACGCCAAGCATTTAACTGGTGTGAAAATGTACATGGCCTTACGCCAAGTTTAGGTTTTATACATCGCGATTTGAGTGTGGAAAAGGGAGTATGCAACATTTTTGTGCGTATGCACCATTTATAAATGAGGCCCCAGGTGACTACTATTATTGTTTTGCTAATGCATGCATTTGCTTGATTTCAGAACCAGGCAACTGTTGGGCTAATGTGCTTTTAAGCATTGGCAACACATGGGGCAGTTGTTTTCAGTATCCACTATAAGGATGCACTGCAGGTGACAGAGGGTATAAGATGTTACATTTTTAGCAGCAATGAGATCTTTCATCTGACATTTGAGTGGTAAAACTCTACAGCTAATTGAAGGTCATATAGTATTGTTTTGACCAGAGGCTGTTAATTTATTCAGAAATTAGCAAAGCATATCTTTTGCTGTTGTCAAGACGAAGGCTAGTTTTCAGGGAGTTGTGATCCTGTTTTCCTTAACTAGTTTAGTCAATGAGTCCTTCTTTTGTTCTTTTTGACTTTTTACGAGTTTACACAGGGTAAGTCATATTATCATGCTCATGCATGCACTTTCAAGTTTCATATAGTTATGACAACTATAAACAAGAGAGTTTCATCCATTTTCCTTTTCTAGTAGCTTTCTTTTTATCTCCTGCATGGACCATTCTTTCCTGTTTCTTATCTTGAATGTCAACAACAGCAGCACAATCGCCAAGGTAATTACAGCTTGGATTTTGTGTTTTAAAATAAAGTAAGTGGTGGGAATCATTCAGATTTACCAATAGTACTGTATTATAATCCATCCATCCCTTTTCCTAAACTGAGCAATATCATATTAGGACTGGGGCGCCTGTAGCATATTACAAAAGTATACAGCAAAAGACAGAAACCAACTTTGGGAGATAGAACACTCATGCATATGACCATACTTTCTTACGCCAGTCAACTTATGCTAACATGTGCGCCTTTTGGATGTGGAAGGACAGCTTGAACATCTGAAAAACAAAGCATGCAAACATGACAAGAACAAGAAAACTAAACAGAATCAGTACCCAGGCAGACACAAGTATTCTACTGGAAGACCCTGAAACTGTGATGCATAGGCACTAATGTCACCATCATCATCATTGGCATGATTATTATTATTCTTTATTCATCTACCACTTTTAAATATTTCTTTTTCTGAGTCCTAGTTAGAGTATTAGTATTTCTTATTTCATTTCTTTTGTGAATTTGCTTTTATGCTCACTTCTGGTTTTAATGTAACAACATTTATAAATTGTTTGGCACTATATCACAGAATGTGATTTGACCGTTAAAAAATCAAGCAATACCTCATTAGTGTGCCCGATGGCACCATAGATTTTTGCAATCTGGCCAAGAAGACTTGGAAATTCTTCTCCAACCTCCTTCAGCCTTGGAAGAAAACTAGCAACAGCTGATGGGTTGGACCGAGATACTTCTAGAAGTATGGTTAGGACTGAATCATTTTGGTTAGGGTCATGAAGATGAGTCATTAATGAAGACAAGGAATTATTTAACACCTTAAAAAAAAAAGAAGGAAATGTTAGTACACAATTGTTTAATTGCAATCATCTGCTGAACACACATATCTTAATTAATCTGGTAATAAAAGATATTTCCTATGTGTTTGTTGTCTTGACAACATTGTTGTGAAATCTGCAACTGATTAATAGTCATCTATGCAGGCTCATCCAACAGAATATATCCCACCCATTTTTACCGTGACATTTTGGAAAAATGCTGCAGTTGAAGAAACATGACGTTTGAAAGAATGTGGCAAAAGTAAAGCAGATCATGGCAATGCACTTGAGTGATTGGAGTTCTGGTTAAATCCATCAACAGCGAGACAATTATTAATTAAGACTAATAATTAATATATATTATTAAAGTTAAAATAATATCCTGCATGAATGCCACATTAGTATACTGCAAAATATGGAAGTATACGGTATCCCATACAGAAACACAGACAAAATTTACAGAAAAGTATAGCATGGTGTTTGTATGACAAAGTTCAGGTTTATTTCAATCAACAATTTACATCTAATATTAAAACTTTTTATGTAAATATGCCTGACATGATTTATCAATTTAAATGTAAATTACCTCTGGATAATGTTTAGCAGTTATCTGCAAGAGTCGGAAGAGGTGATGCTGCTCTGACTGATCCAAACTAAACAGGAGCTCCACTAATGCTGTTAGGTGCATGTTAATAGATTCAGGCTTTTGCTCATACAGTGATGGCAACACCCGTAAAAGCATGAAGTTACCTGTGCAAAAACATTATTAACACAAAACGTCACAAATATCACGTTCCTTGGAGGAGTTCATTTTACAATTCTATGCATACAAACTGATTACAAGTAGTAGGAAGAATTTAGCTCTGATTCTAAGCACCATTAAAGAAGCTGTTATTAGATTAAAAATCAGCATAGCTGGCAAAGAATACCATGGTTTGTAAATGCCCTCTAACTTCAATTGCTGTTGCTTCAAACGTTTTGCTAACTACTTAAGTAAAAAACAAACCCAATAATGTTTTAGGAGTGTTGGTCTAAATGATGTAAATAATGAATATTTTAACTGTTCTTTATATGTTCACATTTCATGTGATTTACCCACCACCTTAATGTTACCAAAATGTCTGCAACTTTGATTAAAAGTAACTTTCACAGCTCTTTGTGATATACAGTAAGTGGAAATAGAGTGACAGCTAAACGAGATTTAATAAACACTCCCCTAAACTAAATAACCCGCTTTCAAGAAAACTCCACTGGGTCCAAAGTGTTTCATGTGTTGTAAATCAAAAATAACTCTTAGATAATGAATGACATTTTCATGGTGCATTCCTAAACCTGCACTGTTCTAGTAAAATGTTTAGAAACTGTACTTTACTGTAGAAAATACCAGTAGACTAGTACAAGTACACATACAAATACCAGCTAGGGTTTCTTAACCATGCAGGATTAGAAGTTGAGCTCACTCAACAATTCTCTTTTATTGTTTCCACTTATTCCAGTAAAAGTTATACTATACAGTAGGGGTCCCCAACTCCGGTCCTGGTGGGCCCCAGTGGCTGCAGGTTTTCATTCTAACCCTTTTCATAATTAGTGCACTGTTTTTGCTAATAATTAACTTCTTTTGAATTAATTGTAATTGATTTGTTTTTTAAGATTTGTTCCCCAGACTTTCTTCATTGTTCCTCTGAATTGCTTAATTTCTTTCCTTAAATGGCACCCAAACAGAAATAAAATGTGAAGTGGATGAGCCAACAGAAGACCAACTAAGTCAGGTCCTCAAACTCCAACCAGTTGCTTAATTACCTTGTTTCCCCGAAAATAAGACCTACCCCGAAAATAAACCCTAGCATGATTTTTCAGGATGCTCGTAATATAAGCCGTACTCCGAAAATAGGCCCTAGTTACGATCCCACGCAGGCACCTTTGGATGAGCGATAAATGCCTACTGCTACCGTATGTACACAGATGAACAGGAAATAATACTGCTATTTTGACCCCTCAACAAGATGAGTCCAAAAAGAAAGAGCTCTTCTGTCGAGTACAAGAAAGGAATTGTGGAGGAGTCCCAGGGCAAAAATCTTACTGCTTTCTGCAAAGAGAAGAAGTTTGATATCCGAATGCACTACGAGCAGGCTACATGGACAACAGGTGCTCATTTAAGGGAAGCTCTATTGCTAGACATGAGAGATTGGGGCCAATTGTTCTAAAAGTTGGTGTAAAGCAGGTCATTGATTTTGGTCTATCAGACCATTTTCTTTTACTATTTAATATAGAAATAATGAGACAAAACATTCATGAGACACATATTGTTAAAAAACGCTTCTTTGATTCATCAGCAGCCTTAAAACTTACAAACATTCTAAGCAATCAGTCTGTTTATAGGGCTAACTATACTAGTGAGGATAATGTAAATAGTAAGGTGGAAAAATTTAATACTAAGGTAAGAGCTGCTGTTGACATAGTTGCACCTGAAAAGACAGTTAAAAAATCTAGCATTGTTATACCATGGAAGATCCAAAGAGTGTCTGATTTAAAGAGAACATGCCGTAGAGCTGAGCGTCAATGGAGGAAAACTAAACTATCCACTATGAAATATTGAAGGTTAAAATAACAGAATACAATAACACACCATTTTGAGAGGTGCTGCTCTTTCTCTAAGATTATACAGTAAATAACAATGCTAGTAATCCTAGAGTCTTATTCTCTACGATTGATCGTCTGCTAAACCCAGGTAACACAAAGGAATGTCTCCAAAATACCTCCAGTGTAACCTGTGAGGGTATTGCTGTATTCTTCAATCAAAAAATTAATGATATTAGAAATAATATAGTATATCTCCCCAACACTGCGGATCCTCCTGAGCCCCAGTACTCCATTATAAACAAACTAAATTCTTTCACCACGATCGATTTACCTGATTTACATTTCTCAACTGAGACCCTCCACCTGCGTCCTTGACCCAATACCAACAAGTTTTTTCAAAGTAGTATCGGGCGAACTAATTGATAATATTCTTGACATGGTAAACTCATCATTAGATACGGGGGTCTTCCCGGACTGTCTTAAGACTGCTGTAGTTAAACCCCTACTCAAGAAAAATAATCTTGACTCCTCTGCTTTTGAAAATTTTAGACCAATTTCTAACCTGCCTTTCTTAAGTAAAATTTTAGAGAAGGCAGTCAGTTATGCAGCTTAATGATCACCTCAATAAACATGCTGTCCTTGATAAATTTCAGTCAGGTTTTAGAACAAATCACAGCACAGAAACTGCACTCGTTAAAGTAGTAAATGACTTGCAGGTAAATGCAGACAGAGGCCATTTATCTGTTTTCATCCTCTTAGATTTGAGTGCCGCATTTGATACCATTGATCACAATATTCTTAGAAATCGCCTTAGTCAATGGGTGGGCCTCTCTGGCAGTGTCTTAAATTGGTTTGAATCCTACCTGGCAGGTAGAAAATTCTTTGTTAGTTGTGGTAATTATCACTCAAAGACACATGATATTCTATATGGTGTTCCACAAGGCTCTATCCTGGGTCTGCTGCTCTTTTCAATCTACATGCTTCCATTAGGTTAGATTATCTCGAAGCACAACGTGAGTTACCACAGCTATGTTGATGACACACAGCTGTATTTATCAATAGCACCTGATGACCCCAGACACTGTTAATTCACTAACACAATGTCTTACTTGTGCTTCTAATTGGATGAATAGTAATTTTCTCAAGCTAAATAAATAGAAAACAGACATTTTAGTGATTGGCAATAATGGAGACAATGAGATTATTAGAAATAAACTTGATGTATTAGGATTAAAAGTCAAGACGGAGGTAAAGAACTTAGAGGTAACAGTTGACTGTAACCTAAATTTTAAATCGCATATTAATTAGACCACTAGAACAACATTTTTTCACTTAAGAAACATAGCAAAAGTTAGACCTCTTATATCATTAAAAGTTGCTGAAAGATTAGTTCACGCTTTTGTTTTCAGTCGTCTAGATTACTGTAACGCACTCCTCTCAGGACTACCCAAAAAAGACATAAATCGTTTGCAACAAGTGCAGAATGCAGCTGCTAGAATCCTAACTAGGAAAAGAAAATCCAAGCACATTTCTCCAGTTTTGATGTCACTACACTGGTTACCTGTGTCATTCAGAATTGACTTTAAAATACTGCTTACGGTTTACAAAGCCTTAAATAATCTCGCTCCATCTTATATATCGGAGTGTCTGACACCATATATACCAAATCGTAACCTTAGATCCTCAAATGAGTCTCTGCTTAGAGTTCCAAGAGCAAAACTTAAAAGTACTGGTGAGGCGGCCTTCTCCTGTTATGCACCTAAAATCTGGAATAGCCTGCCAATAGGAATTCGCCAGGCTGATACGGTGGAGCACTAAAAAAAAACTGTTAAAACACATTACTTTAACATGGCTTTCTGATAACTTCACCTTCATTTAATCCTGATACTCTGTATATTCAATTTATTATAATAACTATTCATGGTGGCTTTAAAATCCGTACTGACCCCTACTATCTCTTCTGTTTCATCCCCACCTAATCAAAGCACCGTGATGTCCTACATTGATGGATTAAAAGCCAGAAGTCTACATGACCACCATCATCAAGTCCTTCCAAGAGAACCCTAAATACAATGAGGACTGTTTTCATTTATGTTAGGTAGTAAGCCCAGAGGGGACGGGTGGTCCCATGGCCTGGAACCCCTGCAGATTTTATTTTTTCTCTCCAGCCATCTGGAGTTTTGTTTTTTTTTGTTTTTTCTGTCCTCCCTGGGCATTGGACCTTACTGTTATTCTATGTTAATCAGTGTTGTCTTATTCTAATTCTTACTTTGTCTTTTATTTCTCTTTTCTTTATCATGTAAAGCACTTTGAGCTACATTATTTGTATGAAAATGTGCTATATAAATAAATGTTGTTGTTGTAAAGGAAATGGAGTCGCAAGAAATTCATAATTGAATTTGGGGTTTGGAGAGTTGTGATGATGCTCCAGATGATGACATGACTGTATTTGAATAAATGTAGATTTTTGTTCAAGAATACTACGGGGTTGTGCCCCCAGCTCACTTCAGTCGCCCACTCCCTTGGGCGCACTGTGTGCCAGCCACTTCGCGCCTCTGCCACTCGTGTTGTGAAGTGAGGGCTGAACACACACTACGCAGTCTGATCAGCCGCTGTCTTACTGCTGCCAAGCTAAATGTTCTGTTTGATGCGCTGCATGTCGATCATTTAAAAGCCTATGCAGCAGCTGTCCATTTGTCACACTACCTTGTCTTGCGGGTCGTTAAAGTGTCTCTGAGAAAATCACATATCGTCTCCTTCCAAGCCTTCCAAGATTTTTTTTCATAATACAGAGAAATGTAGATTTTTGTTCAGGAATAAATGTAGATTGTTGTTCATGGAGGAACAAGACATCCCCTTAAAATAAGCCCTAGCAGGTCTTTTGGAGGAAAAATTAATATAAGACCCTGTCTTATTTTCGGGGAAACATGGTAGGCTCTGATTCTTGTTGTTAATTAAACTTGTTAATTCCATGGATTGTTGCTGCTCTCATTGTGCAATAGCATTAATTTCCAAATTGTTGATTTTCTCTTTTCTAAGAGCACTGTTAAATGTTTTGGGGACTTGAGCAGATCATTATTCCCGAGACCTTTACCTTTCTTTATTTTCAGATATTGTATGATGGTCACAGTTTGCTGGTCATGTTTTGGCTCATTTTGTATCTCATTATTGTTTGGCTGCTAATTAAGGAAAAAGAAACAATTAAGGGGTTTGAGTCTTCAAGGTCAAGTCAAATAAAATTAATCTAATAGAAGTTAATTAGGAGCAAAAACAGGTCACTAATTAAGAAAATGGTTAGAATGAAAACCTGCAGCCACTGGTGCACCCCAGGACTGGAGCTGGGGACCCCTGCTATACAGTATAGTATACTG
Organism: Polypterus senegalus; assembly: GCF_016835505.1. Classification (NCBI taxonomy): domain Eukaryota; kingdom Metazoa; phylum Chordata; class Cladistia; order Polypteriformes; family Polypteridae; genus Polypterus; species Polypterus senegalus. The sequence goes on along the minus strand of NC_053154.1, from coordinate 121,588,546 downwards.
CATGCATCAGATACATACATTGGTAACATTCTTTTTTGTCACATCATGAATAATGTAAAATAAGCAGCATGGTAGCAGAGTAAATTGCCATGCTGCCTCATTGCTTCAGGAGAATGTGTTTGAATCCTGTTCTAAATGTCCACGCAAGTTTTCTCCAAATACTCAAGTTTTCTTCTAAATCTCAAAGTCATCCCTTTTAGGTGCATGTGTGTGGGTGAAGGTGCCTTGCAATGAACTGGTTATTTGTTTGCTGTTAGCATTTTGTTTAAAATAGCACAAGATTCTTTATTAAGGAACAATTAGAGAGAACAACAAGTCTATATATACTATTATAGAGTGTGTAACATATACACTATTATCTGTTAACATGCTAAAATATTAATTTCTACGAAAAATGTTTAAAACTTAAGATCAAACTGAGATAATAAACCATATTTATGTTCACTGCAAAACCACTTGTTTATTGCATTCACAGTAATATATTAAAAAGCATTTTACACTTAAATTGCAGTTGTATAAAATTTCAAAAAGTTTAATAGCTCCATAAAACCAATTAGCTATATCTGCAGGGTGTTTCTGCTGTCTTTTGCATTATTGTTCTTTCGAATGAGTACATCAAACTCCAAACCACATTATTAACATATATTGGCAAAACCTTTCACTAAAAAGGGGTTTATTATCCCTTGGAATTACAATATTAAACAGTATGTTGTTGACAATACTCTGGCATATGCAAGCAATTTGCTGCTCAGTCCTTCAGGGACTGAATAGGAAAATAAGTGGAACAATTGAAAAGATGAAGAAAATGAATGTAAATAAAATTATTTTTGACACTTGTTTCTAATTGAGTAAAGAATAGAATATGTAAGAAACGTTCTCCTTCTGAGCTTTGATTCTTGTTCTTTTTTGCTAAATTATACTGATATCATGTTATATGTAAATGACATGAGTAGTCACTAGTTTGAGACTGAATTAGTAACGCAGTCTGGGACATCACCAAGGGTTGTATAAATAAAAAGGGCTCTTTTTCACTGTAGAAGTTGATTGAAATATGTTGATAGTTTCTTTAATACTTTAACCTTTGTACAAGACAGTACAGTACAGTAAAGTAGACTCTCAGTTTCATTAAGAAACAAAACAAAGAGTATAGTTTCTTCTACAGCGTAAATTTAAAATAATGTCAGATGTGTGTGGTATACAGTAAAATAATGCAAGGAGGGAAGAGCACCACCACATTGTAAATGGACAAAAGGCAATCTCACCACTAACCACTAAACACTAAACAAACAGAGAACTATAAGGCCAAAGTGCAGAAAGGTGTAGGCCACTAGGTTTCAGAAGTTCCTGTCATGTATGATAATGTGGGAGAGCAGCCCGCCAGGAAATCAAAGAAGGAGAATAACCATCTTGGAAAAAACAAGACTTTTGAGAGGGCAGGCAAGTCAGAAACTGTCTGAGATGTCTAGCACGCAACTTAGACAGATTGAATGTGAGAGAAAAGGAGAGAAAGTGACAGAGAAATGACAAAGAAGCATGAAGATATGTTAGGAGGTCAGTGAAACTACAGGCAGACTGTGCTATCCCTTTAAGAAGTGTTCTGAAAGAAGGCTGCCATAAAAAGATTTGTCATTGAAGCTAACAGGAAAAGACTCAAGCATGTAGCCAACTACATACTGACACTTGGGGCTTGGTCAGAACTGACTCCAGAACAAGTCTGAAACCACTCCAAGACAGTGGGGTAAATGAGCCTAGAAGTTGGCGCAAGTCAGAGTTAAAGCTCACCGTTAGGAGGAAAAAACAGCAGTGTTGCACAATTCAGATATATGAGATGAAGAGTGTTTGCTTTATGAAGTGCTTGAGAATGGAAAAAGAGTGTAAACCACCTCACCAAGACAGATAGGGACTTGCATCATTTTAGTAAGGTGCTTAGGAGATGCAGGGTCCTCTCTTGTCTATGGTTAGCGTGTACACAGAATATATATATACTGTAAATACCAAATAGGAATGTAAACGGCAGTGAAAAGAAAAGTTTAAAATAGGCAAATAAACACATATAGTCAACAGTCGATTTCTGGGTGATTCAAATCCTGTGTCACGTTTAACCTTTTCATATTATTTTTTATTATTTGTCTGTTTCAGATATAGCTTTTACTTTGAAACTCTGCCATTAAGGCCAGTATCCTGGAGTTGTCTTTCGCTGTTGCAGGTGACACTGGTATTTGGTTTAAATTAATTAAGGAAGCAGCCAGCTAAGGGCCTGTAAGGTATCTGTTTCTCAAGCTACAAACCGTGATGTCCTTAGTCTCTTGTGCAATTCTGCATCGGTGCCTTTTGTTCTCATGACAGTAATGGACAATTTTGTATGAAATGCTCAGTTGCTTGACAATCTATCAGATGAAATAGCCTTAATTGATGTGTTTTTTGAAAAAGCTATTTAGTTTTGGCCATTTTTTAATTCATAATTGAACTTTAGGAATGCCAGAACGTTACAACCCAAGGAAAGACAATACTGTATATTGTTTTATTGAACAGAACAACAGGTTTCAGCTATGCTAAAATTAAAGGAGTTACTCTAATAACTTAATAATATTTAAACATGATGAATAAAGGATGAGCTGGGTGAGTTTACCATTAGGATGCTGTGGTAATAGTTGCTGAAAAATGAGGTGTTGCTGTCATATGTAAAATAATAAATTATAAACCCCTAATTTCAAACAGTAATAGTCATTTGCAACATGATGTCTTGGCTATATTTCCAGCAAAAAATTTACTTTTCTTGGTTATTCCAACATTTTCAATGCCAGTGTATAAGGCAGGGGTGCAAATAGGGGGTATGTAGTGTGTGTATTGCAAAGGGCCTCAACTAAGGTGCACCAACTAAGGTGGGCAATGGGCAACTGCCATCTCAATCATGGGACAATGCTAGAAAAAAAGTCACAATGTTAAAAATGTATTGAAAAATCCATATCGTTCGAGTCCTTATGTTGCTACAGGCTACTAAGGCTACCTTCAGGCTGCAGTTAAAAATGACTCAATTCCAATTTTTGACTCATATCTAATTTTATTGTTTTTGTTTTTCAATGAGAAGTCAAGCAAAATGACACTTTTATTGGCTAACTGAGCAGATTATAATATGCAAGCTCTTGAGGGAGCTTAGGCCCCTTCATCAGGCAACTTGTAAACAAGTTTTGGTTTATTTTTGTTCTTTTTTATTAATTTTATTACGATCCATACAAAGCAATCAAGTTTTTACAAAAAGAAGAATTGAGTTAAGAACAGATCAATCCACACCCCTGAGAGAGAGAGCAAGCCAAACAGCGTTAAATTTAAGGCTTGTAAACATACCTAAATTAATAAATTATCTGTGCTTTATAAACTTATTTTAAAATATTACTGATTAGATCCTGCCATGTTTTGAAAAAGTCTGTACGGATCCTCTAACTGAGTATTTGATTTTTTCCAATTTCAAATAATATAACACATCGGTTTCCCACTGACTTAAAAGAGGAGAGTTTGGGTTCTTCCAGTTTATCAGAATAAGTCTGCGTGCCAACAGTGTAGTGAATGCAATCACAATTTGTTTGTCCTTCTCCACTTTAAGCCCCTCCCACAGCTGTTAATGGGTTAGGAGGGATTGTGAGTCCAAGACTGTCTGAGAGGTAATTAAAAATTTTTGTCCAGAATAATGCTAATTTGGTGCAGGCCCAGAACATGTGACCCGGTGAGGCTGGGGCTTGATTGCAGTGTTACTTAGGTTGGATCATGCCCTGGAAGCGTTTTGGAGAGTTTTAGTCAAGACAGATGTGCTCGATATATAATTTTGAGTTGTATAATTGTATGCTTTGCGCATATGGAGCTCGAGTGAATTCTCTGCATTGCTACTTTCCACTCCTTTTCTGATATATTAATTGAGAGATCTTTTTCCCAGTGTCCTCTTGGATCTTTGAAAGGGAGGGATTATAAAATGATTTTATATATTGTAGAGATGGAGTCTAATTCCTTGAGATTGAGCAATATTATTTCCAGCGTGGATGAGGGTGCAAGATGAGGAAAATCTGGAAGGTTCTGTTTAACAAAGTTCCTGATTTGAAGATAGTGAAAGAAATGTGTAGCTGGAATGTTAAATTTGGAATGTAATTGTTCATAGGATGCAAAGATGTTGTCTATATAAAAGATCTGTAAGCAAGTTAATTCCAAATTTTTTCCAGATATTAAAAACTGCATATGTTTGTAAAGGTTGAAAGAGGTGGTTCTCTTGCAGGGGTGCCACAGATAGAAGCGTCTCCGTCTTAAAATGCTTTCTACATTGGTTCCAGATTTTAAGTGAGTGGAGCACAATTGGGTTATTTGTATATTGCTGATAACGTGTGTTTATTGGAGCACAGAGCAAGGAATACAAAGAAGTACTGCAGGATTTTACTTCTATTGCGGTCCAAGCCTGTGTATGTTCTTCTATTTGTGTCCAGGTTCTTATCGCCTGTATATTTGCTACCCAGTAATAAAACTGGAAGTTAGGTAGAGCCATGCCGCCTTCTGCCTTTTGTCTTTGTAGGGTCGCTCTTTTGATGCGTGGATGTTTTGAATTCCAAATAAATTAGGTTATTGTTGAATCTAATTGCTTAAAGAATGATTTATTAATGTATATTGGAATGTTTTGAAATAAAAAAGGAGCTTAGGAAGAATATTCATCTTAACAGTGTTAATTCTTCCAGCTAGTGTGAGATGAAGGGTTGACCATCTATGCAAGTCTTGTTTAATTTTTTCCATGCAGACGGCGAAATTTTGTTGATAAAGAGCTTTATGTTTACTTAATAAGTTTTGTTTTACAAGTAATTCATATCCAACATTATCTATCCTGAATCTGCAAAATTAAAAATAAAAACTTAATTTATCAGACAGAATCAATCTAATAGACAACCAAGAATACCATACTTTAGATGATTTACAGTACCAGACTTCTGCGATTTAATCAGCTGGCAAATGCTTAAAGATGCTTTGAGTTGGACCATTAATGTCAGATCTGTACACAGCAACCTGAGGACATGAAAGTGAAGCCAGAACTGGTAGGAAAAAGATGTGGAGAGATTTCATGTAAAATTATGGTTCAACAGTTTTAGAATGTTGAGGGGGGATATTTGATTACAGCAATATATGTCTAAAAGACTCACTAGAAAAAATACACACTTGAGGCAAGACATTTCAAAAAACTTAGTGATTGACCTGTATTGTCAGGCTATCTATCTTTTTGTATTTTTGGCATTTCACATTTGCCAAAAAAGACCAAATCCATGTGACATGAGTGAAAGAAAAAGATGCATTTTAGTAACTATATACAAAGATTTCAAACTCGTTGGCTCTCTACTAAAGCCAGAAGACTAAAAGGTGATGGTGACAGTACAGTCTTAATTTAACAGTGCTTCACCCATTAATTATACAGATATAAATACTATTATTCATCTTAAATAAAATGATTGTATTAATATAATCACAAAATTATATGAAATCAAAGTATAAGGATTATCTTTAAACATTTACCTGTGAAGCTTGTTTACTGATTCTTGTCAAGTATGCAAATAATGGAATGCCAGTATCCAATCAGTGCATGACATTAGAGAGTATTTTTTTCTGCAAGAGACTATGGAGAATTTTTTTCAGTGTGTCAGGAGTGAACAATCAAGTCATAGATGGAGGTGAGCCAAGGAGGATGATATTTTGTAGAGATTTAAAGTAAAGCTTTACCGTAAGCTCACTTCAGAAAGGTTTATATTTTAAATTAAAACACCCTTTAGGAATGCATACAAATTTCCGTATGGATTGCTTAAGTTTATTTTGATGCATCTGTGTATCATATACTACATCTGTTTGTTAATTATTACTGTCACTGTTGTTGTTATTGTTTGATTACAGTCTAAGCTGTAGACTGTAATTTTTGTTCCATCCCCCCAGTATTTATGACAAGTCATTGCTTTGTAAAAAGCATGCCAAATGAGGCTTCAAAAACAAATCTTGCATACCACCTCAAAATAAATTGTTGCACCTTTGAAATAGGGTACATACATAGTTTTTATAGCTATAATGTACTCTTAAACCCCTTATCAAGCGGGGTCATTTTTGCTAAATCGCTTGTAATTTGACCTCTCCAAATTAGAATCATTGCTGTTATTGAACTATCTGGAGTATAAACACATGTTTGGTCTCTTTGTAAAGGTAACATTCTCTAGTTTCACCCTTAGTAGTCAGAATCACTGTAGGTGTAACTGATCAAAAGTTATGCACATTAGAACTCACAGAAAAAATGAATTTTTTTGTTCTCGCCTAAGTTTTCTTGTGAAAATAAAGGCCTCTATAGCTGCAGTAGGTAGGTGGGGACAGAAACACACTATGTACCAACAGAATAACTTGTTGACTACTCACATTTCAAATTTGAAAAGAATACCTGTAAAATGACATTTTACACCAGTTTTATGTGGGCATGTCCAGGTGCTTTTTAGAGGGACCTATGGTTTATCCATTATTTACATTTTGGAACGTATGGAAAAAGTGTAATAACTTTTGAATGCTTCAACCCACATATATCAATGAGGGCTCTACTGAAAGCTTACACCTAAAGGAATCTATATCAACTCACAGTGTCACTCTATTAGTTATGGAAATTTATATTCCATACTAAAAACAATAAAAAATACACATTTCAATATAAAAATAGTCAAAACAAGTCTTATGGGCCAAAAAAATATATATATTTTATTTTTTATTTTTTTTTTAATAAAATGCACACAAACTATATACATTTTTTACAAACTGTTACAACACAGCTCAGCGTTTTTCCATGTGCCACTGATTGTAGCAATCCCTAGAAGGCAGAAAGCACAAGGGTGTGTCACATGTCGCTCTCTGCCTCAGACTTATCCATTGTCCGATTGATCACTGTCACGCCGCGTACATGCCTCTACTACTTAATCGAGAGTGTATTTACTTTAATCTGTATGTTTATCCATATTTAAAATGCGAAAAAACTAGGTGAAATCACAATAAACAACCACGCACCAAGTCTGCAGACTGGCACAAATTCCAGCTTTGCGCAGCTCCGATCGGTTTTGTTTACAAGATGGCATAGCAAGTTACATATCGGCGTGCTCAGCTGCTCACTGGCTGTAAGTTTGGAGTGTCACTCACAGCGTCCAATCATACTGGTAGATTCTACCAGGGTTTGGAGTTGTGCGTCATCGTTCAGCTGTCTGTGACACTCGTTGGCTATACAAGGTGCCAGTCACCCCCCAGACCCCTCGTGATTGGCCAACTTAGGTGTCAATCAGAAGCTAACACTTCCGTGTAACATGCTTTAGCATGGTTATTGCCGACAGAAACAAATTACGTCTGATATGACCAATAGAATTGAAAAAAAATGTCGGAGCTAGTCGCAAGTTAAAAAACGTTTTCTGGAGTTTTTGTCCCTTTGAGGATCTATCGTGTGTTTTGGACCTAATCGTTTTACTGGATTATATTCCCTGGAGCCTTATGGACAGAATGAGATCAATATTGCTCGGAAATATTGATGTTTGACTTGCAGAGAGCCTTCAAAGGTAGTCAAAGATAGGAAAAGTCAGCTCTTAAAAAGTATTTACTTCTCTGTAAAAAAGGATTTAGTGTCAGTGCTGTGGTTGTTGTGTGTCAAAATGGTTTATATCATCGGGAAGACGAGACTCTGAATTTTCATTTGATGTGTAGTATGTCGAGGTGCATGACAGAGGGGCATGCACACATGGCTGTGACATGGCTGTGACGTCGTCCAATCGTAGTTATGTACCGGGACCGGTACGTGTGCATGTTAAATAGTGTATAGCCTGCTGGACTTAATTTGAAATGTGCTTTCAAAAATAAATAAAATTGCTACAATGGAAAAATGTACCATTTCAGGTTATTTACTGGACTTGAATTCCCTAAATTTCAATAAAAACGGGAAACTTTTTATTGGCAATGTCGTGTGTGTGTGTGTGTGTGTGTGTGTATACTGTGTATTGTCACACATGTGTATCAGAGGGTCCCCATCCAGGTTCCTCCCAGGCATATAATACCACAGTGGGCAGAGAGGAGCCATTGCCACTGTGTCATCTTCTTTTGCCTCCAAAGTGTAGAGAAACCATCCAGTGAGTGCAATTAACTCCTCCCCTTTTGGTCTCAGGACCTTAAAAGCCCAGGTATCTGGAGAGAGGTGTCACTCATTGACTAGAGGGATTCCCTAAAGATGGGCCCATAAGTAACAAAGACTTTTTAAAATTCAATATGGCGGCCGACAGTGGCATCATACCACCGAAATAAGTACCAAATTTCAGCCTTCTACCTACACAGGAAGTTGGTGAATTAGTGACGTTGAAAAGTTCAATATGGTGGCTGACAGTGGCGTCATAGCACCGAAATAAGTACGTACATTGGTTTCGGTTAGTGCAGGGAAGCCGCCTACCAAATTTTGTGAAGATGGGGCCATGAATAAGAAAGTTCAACATGGCGGACATTGTTGACTGTTATGACCGTTACGCGTAGAATTTCAAAATGAAACCTGCTTAACTTTTGTAAGTAAGCTGTAAGGAATGAGCCTGCCAAATTTCAGCCTTCTACCTACATGGGAAGTTGAAGAATTAGTGACGTTTGGAAAATTCAATATGGCCTACCAAATTTCGTGAAGATGGGGTCAGGCTTCTACCTACACGGGAAGTTGGAAAATTACTGATGTTGGAAAGTTGAGTCAGTCAGTCAGTCAGTCAGTCAGTCAGTCAGTGAGGGCTTTGCCTTTTATTAGTATATATATATATATATATATATATATATATATATATAAAGAGAGAGAGAGAGAGAGAGTGCACTCCACAATTATTGGCTCCCTTGGTTAAAAAAAAATATAGGCTCACAACACAAAAGAGAGAAAAATCCAACCTTTAATTGAAGTACATTTATTCATTGGGAAATAAATCTCACATTAAGAAATAAGGTTTTTACATGAAATCATGTGTGCCACAATTATTGGCACCCCTGCTGTTAGTATTTCGTACAGCCCCTTTTTGCGAACAAGACAGCATTTAATCTTCTCCTCTAACATTTCACAAGGTTGGAGAATACAGAGACAGGGATATTTGACCATTCCTCTGTGCACAATCTTTCTAGATCATCCAGAGTCCTGGGTCCTCTCCTTTTCAGCTCACCCCACAGGTTTTCAATGAGGTTGAGGTCTGGGGACTGAGAAGGCCATGAAAGGAGCTTGATTTTGTATCTGCAGAGCCTTTTTTGTGTAGATTTTGCCATATGTTTAGGGTCATTTTCATGATGGAAGACCCAATGACGACCCATCTTCAGCTTTCTGGCAGAGATTTTGATTTAAAATGTCCTGGTATTTCAAGGAGTTCATGATGCCATATGTCCTAACAATGTTCCCAGGGCCTTTGGAAGAGAAACAGCCTCACAGCACCACATATCCTCCACCATACTTACAGTGGGCATGAGGTGCTTTTCTGCATACTCATTCTTGGATTCACGCCAGACCCAATTTTAATCTCATCTGACCAAAGCACATGGTCCCAGTTGAAGCCCCAGTACCGCTTAGCAAACACCAGACATTTACATTTGTGACTGTAGGTGAGAAAAGGCTTTTTCCTTGCATGTCTCCCAAACAGCTTGTTGGCATGGAGATAGCATCTTATGGTTGTCATGGAGACTTTGTGACCCCAAGATACCACTCTTTGGTGCAGTTCTCTGAGCTTTAGAGAATTTTTGACTTCTCTTATCATCCTACTCACTGTGCGCGGTAGTAAGATAAACTTGGGTCCTCGTCCAGCCTTGTTTGTCACTGTTCCCGTTGTTTTACAGTTCTTTGTTATTCCTCTGACTGTAGATACAGGCAGATTTAGACGAGTAGCTATTTTCTTGTAGCCATTACCTGATTTGTGAAGGTCGACACACATCTGCCTTACTTGAACAGCATGTTCTCTTGTCTTTCCCATGTTGAAGAGTGGCTAAGAGCAATAGGACTCTGTGTCACGTCATATTTATACCCCAGGGACACAGGAAGTAATTAATTACTAATTAAAGGGTCCAATTTACTCTGATCAACTTTAAAACCTAAACTAGAAATTACAAAAACGCTTCAATTACATTTATTTTATAGGAATTGTTAGGGGTGCCAATAATTGTGGCACATATGATTTCATGTAAAAAATGTATTTCTTAATGTGGGATTTTTTTCCCCCCAATGAATAAATGTACTTCAATTAAAGGTTAGATTTTTGTCTTTTTTGTGTTGTGAGCCTATGTTTTTGGGAAAAAAAAGAATTTATTACAAGCCTAAGAACACATCTTACCAGGGGTGCCAATAATTGTGGCGGGCGCTCATATATATGAGGAGCAGTCAAAACGTTCTTGGAATTGTGGTAGAGCGGGAGAGTGAGAGATCAGATTATGCACACATTGTTGTGGAGGGGAGCGCAGAATGTTAGAACAGGTCTGGATTGGTTTCGGCATGTAGTAGTATTTTAATTACCGTTTGAGTTAGAAGTGTGCATAGTTAATCAGCGCAATATCGCAGTTAGAACAACGTGCTAACATCAACTTCAAGTGCAAATTGGGGAAATAGCTTGAGATACACTAGCAGCACTGCAGTTATATATATGTGTATGTGTATGTGTGTGGGTGTGCATGTATGTGTCTGTTTGTGTGGGTGGGTGGGTGTGTCTGGAGAATATGAACATGATCTAATTTAATAGTGCAATTTTGGCTGCTTAGAGAAAATTAATTGCTTAGAAAATATAATTTATACCTTTAAGGAAAATGTTTGTTGTAATGGATGGCCGGTTTCATATTCCGGCCCTAACCCCCAGGCCGCCAGGAGCTCTGCCGAGAGCATGTACGGGCCCCGAATTCCAGCAGGGCCTCATGGACTATGTAGTTTTTATGCACAGCCCTGCTGGATACCTTGGGGGCCACTGGGAGTCGCTGTCGGGAGGCCAGTGGACTCTTTTGCGCACTATGACCCGGAAGTTCGTCACAGGAAGAGCGACGGGCTTCCGGGGTGAGGAAAAGCATTGTTTACTCTGACCCAGAAGGAATAAGGACTTGTGGACTGTTGGATTGGGAACACTTCCGGGTCAGGGAATATAAAAAGACTGAGGGAGCTCCCAGACGACGAGCTTAGCTGGGTGGTAGGAGGGCAACGCGTCAGGGAGTGGAGGATTGTGATTTATTATTGGATTGGTTATTGTTTATTGAGAAAAGTGGAGTGGTGGTGCTTTGTGCACTTAATTATTATAATAAATAATAATTATTGGACTTTTACCTGGTGTTTGGCGTGGTACCTGAGGGTTGAAGGGAGCACTAGTGCCCCCTACTGCGACAATGTCTAAATTACATATGTATCCTGCTTCTGTGATTGGTTCCAGTTCCTTGGACCCTGAACTGAATAATCAGATTAGAAGGTGAATGAAAGCATTGCACCTAACTATGAACAGTGTATTAATAAATTGTGAAAAATACAGGTTAACAAACAATAGTGTATTAACAGCTGTTTCTTTTTTTCTATTCTGCAAATATTTGGCAGACACTCAGGTATACAGTAAAATAAAACATCATATTACTGTAGCAATTGATTCAAGGAAGAGTAACAATGGTTAAAGGTTTTAATGGCAAATGGACATTATTTGCTATTTAAAATTTTTTGCCTAATCAAACTTCTAGTTTTTAGAAGTTGTATTCAGTGTATGAATTTAAATGAATCTTAAATATAAAACTGGTAGTAATGCACAGCAGGTCACTCAGTACTAAATTTGTTTCTGCTATTGTATTTTTTTCTAATTGTAATATAAAACCATGTGATAAAGTTTCTGGACAATGGTGCAACAGTTGGGTTACCAAGCCAGCTGTTCCCCTCATAACTGGTACTTTTGAAATGAAAACGTCCAAATCAGAATGTAAATGAGTGTGTACCAGTCAACGTGCCTCTAACAACAGTTATAACTGAAAATGGAGAGAGTTCCAGCTCCCTCTCTCTCTCTCTCTCTCTGTGTTTTCCTCGGTCAAAAGACAACCCTCCCGGCTCCACCCTTCTGTATTTATAGGCTCCCTGGACCAAAACAACCCATTAGGAAAGCTGTGGAGAAACCAGGAGATACAGTTAGCAATCGCACCAAGGTGGTGTTTGTGAGCTTACCACAGCCATCCAAATGATCTCCATGCACACATGCATAAAAACTGTTAACCTGTAATACAAGCTATGAAAGTAAATTACAATGAAAGAGACGATTCTCTACTAGATTTCTTTTGCTTATCATAATCATTCATCTTCATGAAACTACTCAAGCATGTAAATAAAACAGCTGTGAATTATTCATTATGATTTACATTTATTAAATTTCATTCAGGAGGCAATGTGGGGATGTGGTTAGTGTTTTTGTTAGTATTTCTGGTTTCCTACAATATCCCAAAGATATGAATGTTAAATTAAAAAGTCAAAGTAAATGCTGAAATAAAACAGTTTAATTAAATTAGACATTTGGTGTGGATTTAAAGGATTATTACAAAAGACTATAATAACTGCAGAACATTTAACTAAAGTTGTCAACTACTACATTATTATAGAAGCTAGTAAATTGCAGTAAAAACAACCTTGGTCACTGATTATGCAGATATAACACTTATGATGGTCAAGAGTTAAGTAAGAGTGATGTCCTCTAGCTTCCTTGTGACCGTGAATTACAATAAAGAGGCAACAACTCTTGATGTCTTGCCTTTCCACTACAAGGTTTAATACATCCATCCATTTTCTGAATCTCCATTTCCTGTACAGGAAGAAGACTTTAGTCAAAAGAACCATATTTGTGTACCACAAGGCAATCTCAGCTACTTACTCTCTCATTCCAGGCCAATCAATATCCACCACCAATCAATACAATGCAGAAGGAGAAGACAAGAATAGAACTCAGTTGTAAGGTGGCAGTGCTACCCATTGCACCATCTTAAATAATACATGCATGCAGTGTCTGCATACATAAATATAGTAGGTGTTGTCACACATGTGCGCATGGGACGCAAGTTTAAGGGCTGGAGTAAGGCCAATTCCGAATCATACCGGGATGTGGCAGAGTGCACTGACTCTTTGTATCCCTTTTCTGCAGACCATTCACAGGAGATTCTACCTGGCCCTGTTGACGTGACTTCTGGGTCCGCGCCTATGGAGATAGACCTTGCCAGCTCCAGCCCCTGTGATGTCACATCTGGGCTCGAGCCTATGGCTGAAGACCTTCATGAGCCTGACCCTTTTGACCTCACTTCCTGTCTTCCCCTTTAAAAACCTCCACCTTTTCCCTATTCCCTCAGTTCTGTTTTGGACTCGTTTTGTGCTATCATTAACCTCGATTTGCAGCCAGGAAACCAAATACACGGATGGCTGTCCCAAACCTTGCCATGGCTCTTTGTGGCTTTTGTGACAGTGTATAAATTATGCTGTACAGTATAAGAGGCTCTTCAACCTGAAAGGTTGAAAAAAACAGTCTTACTGTGCTGTATGATAATATTTTGTTTATTATTTTTTTAATTAAATTTAAAAAAAAAGAAGAATTCCACTTGTATTTACCATATATTAGTACATTTTGGAAGCTCTGCATATCATTTGTTTCCATTAAAGACTACCACTTTCTAACAGAAAATAAGAAAAATGATAGTAATGAATCACAGAAAACTGGGAGTCTTTGCTAAATAAAGACAGCAAATATTTGTAAAGAAAAAAAATAAAAACTACAGCAACTCTTTTGCAACCAATGTATAAGCAGACATCTCTGAAGACACATTTCCTGGTAATAGTATGCACAAATTTTCTTTGCCAGAGTTGACTAATGAAATCTGCACGTATGCCTTCTAAACAGCTTTGCCTTCACAAGACGGATTTTATACTTTTTTTCCAATAAAGGCATTCTGTCAAGTCTAACGCAAACTTTGGCCAACATTTTAAGCTTTATTTCAAAAATGCTTAACATATGTATGGTATACTTTAAATAGCTATCACTCACATAGAACATTGAATTTATTATTCCCTTGCATAGCCTCCTTTGGGATTCACCTACTTTTATTATACAGTTTATTCATTCTCTGCTGCCAGTATGCAAGTAAAAAAAGTTTATTCTCATGAGGAAGTAATTACAATTGCCTTGCAGTTCAAATTCCCCTTTTAAAGCCCCTGCTTGTCTTTGTATCTACCCTCAAATATCAAAATCCTCCAAGGATACATTGAGAAACTCTGCCCCCTTGCATTATTACAGGTTTTTTGTATTACTATTACAACACATGCTACCTCCAACGAAGCATTAGTCACTCATTCATTCCCTCACTCCTAGTGTTTATATAGAGTGTGCCGACTAATGCACTTCTAGTTTCTCGGCAGTTGAGGGCTAAAATACATCAAGGAAGCAAGCCAAAAAGATTGCTCAGCAATAACTGCCATCTCCCAAAGGCTGAGCTAACCCTTGCAAAAACAGCATGAAAATAATTATGTGGAAGCTACTAAGGGCAGCTCTTCTTTGCTATTTCTTTGGTATTTCTGTGCTGGTTGCACAGTATGACCATGAATTTGAAGTGCAGTATCAAAATGGCTTTGAAAACGAGATTAAAGAAGAGGAGGAGGAAGGTAAGCCTTAGTAAAGATTATTTCTGATTTTCATTACCTTTCTTTCTTCTGCCTTGTCTACCCTGCAACATGTTTTTTATCCTGTAAAATGATCTACAATCAAACTCAACAGCTAAATTAAATGTGATTGTTTCAGGGCTGTAAATTTTAATATACTTAAGTTAAGCATGATCTTTAACAAATCATTAAATCACTGTCGATTTTGGGAAATGAAGGCTCCCTGGAGATTGCACAGTTAAAATTAAAACAAAAAAAAAAACATTGGTTTGTTAATCAGCGCAAACATTACAGATTCTGGAGCCCTTTTATAATTAAATAATTTAACAAAACATGTTGCTTAAGTTTTGTTTCAGTATTACGTTCTGAGTTTTTCATTTATGTCAGTTTGTGTTTTAATTTAACTATACTGCATCTGTGCTTAGCATAAGGCACACTATGATTATAAGAAGTGCAGTTTAAAAGATTAAATTAAATTGATCTGAAACACTGCTTAAATGTAAGCCTAATATAAAACAGAAACACTTTGATCTTTTAATTCTAACATATCCTTCACATAAACTAAATCTCAACTCATACAGAATGAATGAATCTCAGATATATAGATTTATAGAAAAAAAAAACTTTAAAGGAAAGAAAGAAACTGTTTGTTTGTTTGCCATCTTGCTTTAGTAGAGTACATGTGGGTCATCAGCTTGAGTACAGCATTAGAAACCAGGTAAGATAACCAGATGTACTGCCTTTTCTCTTTGTCTGTTCTTCATTTCTCACTTTGACATTCACTCAATTCACTAGCTACGCCAACTCCATGTGAGTCCTCAGAACTCAGCAGATGGGACAAACTTTTTGCAATGCTGGAAAACTCACAGATGAAAGAAAATATGCTGCTCCAGTATGTGGATGACATTCTGAAAGTGGAGGTCCAAAGCCTGCGTACTGAAATGCTCCAGTTTGTTGCTAATTTTGCCGGAACTTGCACCAATGCTGTTGACAGTGCCAAAACACGCATAATTTCACAGCTGGACAGGAAATTAATGGAAATCACAGACAGGATTAAGGGTACCGACAATACATGTCAGTCTGAAAATGAAGAAAGGCTGGGACAGCTGCTAGCAAGTGGCCAGGACATCATTAACAAACTCAGCAAAATAGAAAATGCCTGGCAAAACACAGCGGAAGCAAATGGCTCCGACTCTGAAGTCAAACTGCAGGATGGCTCTGTTTGTATGGGGTTAGAAAAGGTTATAGATTCTTTGGCATCTAATCTTCAACAGACTCAAAAGAAACTAGAGCTTACTCAGATGTGGGCTAGTCAACGCTTCCTGCCTGCAGGTAAGGTTATACCCTCTCCATTACTCACATGTATCACAGATTACATTCTGGGTGCCTTTATATAAATAGTGTCAAGGTTGGGGAGGAGTGCAAAGTATAGTAAGCTGCTGCATAGAAAACAAAATTCTCAAACCAAAATACCTTTCTTTATTTTATATAATAAAGGGTTGCATTCACAATGGTTAACTCTGCTGCCTCACAGCTCCGTTGTCCAGGGTGCAGACTCCAACAAGGCTACTGTCTATATGAAGTTTGCATGCTTACTCTGGTTTCTGCTCACATCCCAAACATGAGTAAATTAGACAAAGCACTTTGAACATGGGAAAGGTTCTCTATAAATAAAATGTATTATTATTATTATTATTATTATTATTATTATTATTATTATTAGATTGACTCTAAATTGTACTGATACAAGGGGCCAACACAACTGCAAAGGATAGTATGTCTGTTCAGGTTCAAGCACTGCTGGGAAAGGTGCTGGTCCCCCAGGACCCTAAAACTAAATTATATGGTTTTTAAAAAAAAGAGTCAATTTAGAGTTACCAACTGATTTTTATTTTTGGAGGAACCTGGGTTACCTGAAGTTAACCCTATGTTAACACTGTAAAAATATTGAAGTGCCACATTGTCAGTCCAAGATGGTAATCACATCAAACTGCAGCCTTAAGACAACCACATTGTCCATGGCGTCATAGGAATATTCTATTCGTTTGCCATAAATCTGGCTATTTTATGCAATACAGTGCAGCTTATATCCCATCCTGAGTTTGGAAGATGTAAAATAAAACAACAAACCCCTCGATATTTCATATAATTACATGCCAAATTACTGGAACATCACATAACCTTCCATCAATCTTAATCACGCTTAATGGATCATGGGATAGCCTAACTCAACAGCACTGGGTTAAAGGGAAGAACCAACCCTGGCTGGGGTATCAGTTACTATAACTTAATGAAAAGACATATAACAGATATGTCATTAAAATGATAAAACAAATGTGTGATATCAAGTTAATACTCAAAATTATTAACTACATTTACAAAGTATGTTTAGGCTACATTATAGTGTAAGGGAATTCTATTATGACTGGGTTTCTACTTTTCTCTGCTCCTTTCAGGTTAGGCAGGATAGAACATTTAGCTTCAGAAAATGCATGAATTGGTGCATTTAAACAGAAGATTAATTGGATTAAGTAGATTTTTTAAAATTATGCAATATAATTATGTCATGGACATGAATACATCATAATATGGGCAAATGACAAAATAAAATATTCAGACTGTTAGTGACCATCCATATTATTTTTTCACCCCTGGCTTAAATATATAGTTTCTAAGCATTTCAATTAAAATATTGTAAATATTTCAGTACTTTAACACTACAAATATTAAAAAAAAATAATGTTTTTGACATTTCTCTTCCCCCAGCTTAGTGACATTTCATCAGTAAATAAAGCCATTATCATAATCGCAGTACTATATTTTCAAAATATCCATTACTTAGCCCATCACTTCCCATTCAGTACCATGGGATGTCAAAGCTTATATTAGCAGCACTGGGAGCAAGCAGGAGCCTCCCTTGAACAGAGCACCAGTCTAAACACACACACCCGGACACTCATATTTAGAGGTAACCAATTGACATTAAATGCACATGTTTTGGATGTGGAAGGAAACCTGAAGTATCTGGAATAAAAATATAGATCACAAGCCTAATGCGAGATTGAAACCCATGGCCTTGGAATTGTGAATTAGAAGCAGTAGACAATGAGCCACAGTGCTAGCCTTGATGCACTTTCTGTAATCTCAAGGCTCTAACAAATGAATATGAAGTCTGGAATTCATTGTCACACTACAGGAAATCTGTGCAAATGTTTATTTTTAGATAAACTGATTTATTGCAGTTGATAGCTTAAACAAAGCTGATTCATGTAGTAAACTTGTGCAAGCTCTCTTTGCTGATTTTTTTTACAACAGGAAGTGTGTGGCCATAAAGCTTTAAAGAAATTTTTAAAGTGTTCTTGTCACTGATATCTGTTACAAAATAGATGATATTAAGGCATTAATGGCATGTTCATAACGTTAGTCAGTGTTTGAATCAACAAGACAGGAAAAAGTGATAAGAATGGATCGCAGCCCTCTGCCTTTTGCACTGCTGTCTAATAGTTTCATTCTGTAAACATTGTTCTCTTAGATATACTCTTTACACTGCTTTCCAGTAACAGTATCCCACATTCTGCTGTTGCTTACATATCTAGAGTGTTATGTCTGTTTATTTCATTTGTACTATTTGAGTTTAATTATTGACAGCACTTATGTACAACAGGCAGCACTGTCTATTTAGAGTCTTCAAACTCATTTCTATTTCTAACTAGTGGGGCTCCTGCATCGAGTTTGAATGTTCTCCCAGTGTTCATTTTGCTTCCTTAAGAGACTTCTATGTTCCAAACAAATGTGCTTTGTTCTGAACTCAAGGAGTCCTGTCCTGTATTTATGTTGAGAGGACAGACAACATCGTATTGAAGCCAGGATAGGCATCTTTTAACTTATTTAATATTTCTTTCCTAGGGTGTGAAATGGCTCTTCTGTTTCCAATGAGGTCCAAAAAGATTTTTGCCAGTGTCAGTCCTGTTGCAGCAATGGCTCTAAATGCCTTTACTGCTTGCATTTGGGCTAAAGTGACAGAAGCACTCAACAAAACAGTCCTTTTCTCATATGGAACCAAGAGGAACCCCTACGAGATTCAACTCAGTCTAAGGCAGCAGTCAGTCATCCTAATGGTAGGAAATGAACAGCACTCAGTGGTTGCTGAGAATGCTGTGTCTGCTGGACAATGGGCTCATATCTGTGGAACATGGAACTCTGAAGAAGGAAAATCATCTGTATGGGTAAATGGAGAACTTATGACAACCGCTCTAGGAGTGGCAGAAAGCCACACAATCCCTGATGGCGGCATCTTACAACTTGGCCAAGAGAAAAATGGTTGTTGTGTGGGAGGAGGATTTGATGAAAACCTGGCCTTTTCTGGAAAGCTCACGGGATTCAATCTTTGGAATAGAACTCTGAATGGTACAGAGATAATCCACTTAGCTACCAGCGAAGATTCATGTAATGTCAGAGGCAATGTGATTGGCTGGGGTGTTACGGAAATTATCCCCCAAGGAGGTGCCCAGTATATCCATTAGGATAATGAACTGAGTAACATCACACAACTTCCCGGAAACTGCATTAAAAAAATAATCGGTAAACTGCATTAAAAAAATTATTTCCCCCTTTTTCAAACTAAAAATTGCATTTACATTAATTAAACCTAGGATAGGGGAATAATGCTTTTTGGAAACAGATGCTAATTACATACAGACATGACATCTACAGTAAATGCAATTTATTAAATCCTTGTTTACATTTAAAAATACTTCAAGTGATATCTTGTATGCTGGGTAAACATCACAACTATATTATTAATCAAAAAAACTATCACCAACGTTTTTCCAGTTTTACTCTATGATAATAAATTTGTCAAACAAATATCTCAGATACTTTAGCATGATGTAAATGGAGACAGAAAGCTGGAATGCAACACAGTCATACATAAATACAGTGTTCTTATTTGAATGAAGAGAAAATTATTGAGATAAAAATACTCGTGATGGGCACTCTTCATGGTTATTTACTTGTTATTTTAGAGTTTGAACTGGATATTATTTTGTTAAATGTGTTGCATACAATATCACAAAGTTTACATGAAACCAAAATCGTCTTCACTTTATGATATGTAGAATTACTGTATAATATTGTACATTGTTTTTTGAGAAAAATAAATGTATTTTATATTTTTGCTTTATCAATAAAATATTGTATTCAAGCTGCTGCGCATCATATCTATCAAATCAGCTTTCAGATATCAGCCACAATCCCAGGAAGCTCATTCTTTAATTAAATGGAAGTGAAATCCATAAGCCATTCTGGTACAGCAAACAGAACATTTTCTGCATATATCATGCACATAACAGGCTCTCTGGCGGTGAGACTTTTGAAAATGCTGATGCAACCTTTGACCAAAAAAGGACACAAATCAACAATTAACCTAATGAATTAAATTAGCTTTCATCTAAAAGGAAAGCTTTCTGTCAATGTTGGTCCTTGACTCAGAACTGTCAATGCATCTCAGGCAACTGGCTCACACTTTTGATTTGTTACAGTATATCCCTTTGAAATCAATGGCCATGATAAAGTTCTACCTGCTTCTGAAAAGAACATTATTGAATTATTCCAGCCAGCACAATATATCATACCTCTCACACAGCACAAGAACATACAGTATATGCAGAATTCTATTCCTTTAGTTCTGCTGACTGCAACGTGATTATTTTATCACATCTCTTATAACATGCTGCAACTTTAGCTCTCTACTAAATGGTGCATACAGAAAAGAGTTTAAGGGTGTTAGGTTTGAGTCTGATTCTGGTATCTATATGGAGTTCATTTCTGTACATTTGATAAATGATCTCTCCTGATGGCTACAATGTTACTCACTAATGATCTCTGTACTTCTGATTAAGGTATATAAAGACTTGCATCATGCTAAAAAAGCCCTTGTGATGATAAACAGAAAACCAAGAGAAGACTGTGTAGTTTAGGCTACAAGTACAATAACGATCTAGTGGTGACACGTTTATTTTTTCTTTTTCTTCTCAAGAGCATGTTGGGTTTCACCACCTGTTATCTAACCTTTGCTGAATGGACTGAAAGGTCTTTGTCTGACTTCAGCGTTCGTATCTGCTAATATAAGAATGGTTCAAGGTGTATTACCTGTTTGCTCCTTTATTTACTAGATTAAGCTTGGTCCATCACAACACCAACTGAAAACACTATGCTAATAAAAATAAATATTCCAGACAGAAGGTGGTTATTCAAAGGTATTTTAAAAAAGTTAACTGGGACCCCTTTTTGCTTTAGTATCTTAGAATTTTATTAACATGTGCTCAAAATGGGAAACATGCTGTGTAAATACAAATTTATTACTATCTGAGCTACACGTCTATGACAGACTTAAATCTAAGTAATCAACACAGAACTCAGTGTTAATGTTTGCAATACTCCATCTACCTGAATGCATTTTTAATGAACACAGTAATAAAATGCATTGTATTTGTTATTCCAACAGTTAGAGCATCACATTTTTAGTATTATCTGTGCTACAAGTCTTATACAAACTGAAATCTAATTAATCAATGTAGAATTTGGCATTAATGTTTGCAATGCACCATCTATTGCAGTGCTTCCCAAACTCAGTCCTGGGAACCCACTGTGGCTGCAGGTTTTTGTTCCAACCAGATTCATAATTAGTGGCAACACCTGATAACACTAATCTTATTTAATTGGTATTTTTTACTCGTATTGTACATTCGGAAAGGCACAGCTGCATGATGTTTACATTCATAAGACATTTAGAAATATTTCTGCTTTTGCTATAGATTTAAATGCTTAACTCTCTTTTATTGATTTCATTATATTGTGCTCTTTCTCTGTGCAGTTTTCCTACTTTGTTGTATCTTATTAATGACAATTAGAAACAAGCAGAGCAGACACCAAGGTAAACAACATTGAATCATGAAAAGCTGCAACTGCTTTAGCGTCAGACCCACTAATCCTCTTTAATAAAACCCCTGTGTGCATCCAGGTGTCCGTGTGTGTGTCTTCTGGTGAAGTGCACACGTGCAGGGCTCGGTGCGATGCGCACTGCACCGTGGACGCACGCACACTGGAAGCTAGGCACACAGTGAATGGCGTAGCCGCGGCCACGCATGATAAGGAAATAAAGGACATCATTGCTGGGGAGGCCGTGGACGCACACACACTGGAAGCTGGGCACACAGTGAATGGCACAGCCATGGCCGTGCATGATAAGCAAATAAGGGACAGCATTGCTGGGGAGAGTGCTGATTGGGCAGTCGCGGCCGGGCACATAAAATCCGTTACTGGGGAGATGTTTACTAACTAACTATCTACTAACAACATGCCCCCCAAAAAAGGACACGTCAACCAGGACAAAAGACACAGACACTCAAATCGTATATAAGCAACATCTCCTGGAAGAACAGTCAGCTCAGCAAGTAAACATCAACAAAAGAAAGGCTGAAAGACAAAAAAATATACGAGCAAATAGATCGATTAAAGAAAAAGAAAATGAGCGTCAGAATATTCCCCGTATTGATTTGGCTCCATCCTCTACTAATTTACCCTTTACCTTAAGAAGGCGACGATTTCCAGTTACATTAGCCTTTGCCATAACAATTAATAAAGCTCAAGGGCAAACCTTAGAAAAAGTCGCCATTTACTTGCCAGAACCAGTTTTCAGCCACGGTCAGCTATATGTTGCATTATCAAGAGTTAGAAGTTTTACAGATGTTGTTGTCAACGTTGTAGATGGTCCTGAACAAGGCAAACTGTTGCCAAACTCAGACAGAGTATTTACAAAAAATGTTGTCTATAATGAAATTTTATAGAAAATTTCATGAGGTAAAAAAATAAAAACTTTTTCCTAAATATCTTCTTCAGATATTGTGTATTACAAATTGTTACAAAGTTTTACACTAAGGCAATATTAATTATACTTACTGTATTGTCATATACGTTTCTATTTTATTTTTAATATTATTTTACTTTAGGCTTCTTGCAAAAATATTTTTAACAAAAAAAATTAAGACAACAAACAGAATGAGGTCAAGGTCCCTTGCCATTTAATATAGACTGTTCCTACTAATGTTTATGCACTACTGTTCTAGCGCCCGTTATTGTAATGGGCTTAATGTCTAGTTAGTAAATAATAGATTAATTAAACAACTGGAAAAGGAGAATGAAAATCAAGATGAAAATATTGCTAAAAAGAAAAAAAAAATACATTATTCCCATATAACTGCTTAGTGAATTTTAATATATATTTTTTATTGAACTTATTTTTCTAATTTCTATATTGTTCCCAAAGCACAAAATTTAGGAAATAACAGTACACTTAATTAGCCCAGGAGATCAATTAAAAACATAAGCTGGCTAGAACAAAAACCTGCAGCCACAGTGGGTCCCTAGGACCAAGTAAGAGAAGCACTGATCTACTGAAATGTACTGCATTTAATAAAATGCAATACTACAAATGTTTGTGATGCACCATCTGTTGGAATGACAAATACAATGCATTTTACTACTATAAATGACACTGCAAATGGATAGATACACAGACACTTATTCTTTTATTAAGGTGGATTAAAATGATTATGTGATTTTCTTCCACAGATAGTCATATTGTTATAGTTCCTTCCTTGAAAAGTGATATTTCATCTGAGAAGCTGGATTATAACGAAAAATGCCTCCAATGTAGAAACAAATGTAATTTTTTTAAGGGAGAAAAACTGTGAGTGACTTTGTTTCTCAATGTTCACTGCTCAAAAGATGCATAATGTCATTTTCACTTTTCACTTTTGTTTCTCAGTATAGGGTAGAGATGGGTGGTGCCATGTAGTAAATACTGGTCAGGTATTCGGTTTGGAAACTCTCATAACCTCAGTGAAGATTTTTTTCTAGAATAACCAAAATAAAACAATATTATTTTGGAGCATAACTGATATGGTTTACTGTTTTATGTATGGAATCAATAGTATTGTTATCAACCTTGCTTGGTAAAGTAGATCCAGTGCTCAGTGTTGCGAATTACCTCTTTATGGAATCTAATTAAAATATAATATTTGCTCCTAAAAACGTAACAATAAAGGGCCTTGTTGGGCTATTTACAGCTTCCCCCGTTAGAAGGGATTTTTTTTCTTGCAGTTATTTCACCTGCACAGGAGCAGAGGTAGCTGAATGTTTGAGAGCAGCTGAAAAGGAACTTGTATTCAATGTAGTATTTCTTCAATTTTTTTGTCTTTTGTCTAATTTGTGATTTTCACATGTGGAGGTTGCACTTGTGACCTTAACTTTTATGTTTTTGTTTTAAACGTGTTTGATCTTTATTTTTCTTTTTTACTCAATAACATTTTGGCTGCACATCGTCATGTGGAAATTGATTCAGTGACATCACCAGTACTTCAGATAAAAATATGTCAGGTTGTGGCTTGTTCAATATCCATCCATTTCTAAACCTGCTTATCCAGGGAGTCATGGGTAAGCTGGAGCCTACCCTAGTAAGCATCAGGTACACAATCCCTGGACAGAGTGACAGCCCATCGCAGGATGAATACACACACACACACAATCTAGTCGTAAACTTACATGGACATGTAGAAAATGTGCAAAATACATGCAGTGAGTACAAGTATCCTTGTTGCTGGGTACTACCACTGTACTACTGTGCCACCCAAGGTTATTATAGTTAACAAAAACTAAAATCAAAACTGAAACTATTATTAAAAAAACATTTTCGTAAACTGAAATAAAATAATTAACAAAACCAAAATTAAAAACTAAAACTAAACGAAACTATTAAAGTAGCTGGAAAGGCAAACTGAAATAAAATAATCATTTACTAAAATATTTTTAGTTTTAGTTTTTGAATGAATATTCTTGCTGTTAGTCTTTAACCCTTGTAAGTTCTGCAATCCTACTCTAGATAAACAGGTTTAGATAATGTATATGTTTTCTTACTCTCAGACGCTGTCTCTGTTGTTTTGTGCCTGTCCATACTCCTATTACCTGCTCCAGCTCTGCTTATTATGGGTTTACTGTTCTTATGGTGGGCTATTCAAGACTTACCACCCCTAACCTTGAGACTACATGCTTGTTGTTCTTTGTTTCCCTCAATACAGCTCGGTGGGGTCTGCACACTGACTCAAGCCTAAGAGTCCTGTTCTTCCTAAGCCCTTGTGATTTTCATGAGAAAATATTTAAAAAATTATAAAATTGTGTAAAATTGTTCATATTCAATGTCTAGTTTTGATTATGTTTGTTTTTATTAGACAAAAACAAAACCAGATAGTAAACTAGGCAGTGTAGTAAGCTTCCACTAACATTAAACTCGTATCCAAATCTGTTAAGTGTGCAGTTCTGTCTGATTGTGACACAAAAGTAACTCCGTAGGCGCTCCATACCATAATTACTAAAACTAAAACTGAAACTAATATATATAAAAATAAAATAGAAATACATTTGTGAAATAAAAACTAAACTAAAACTAAAATACACAATGAAGGAAAACTAAAACTAAACTGAATTTCCAAGAAAGGTCAGAAAAAATATAGAAATAAAAACTAATATAAAAAGGCAAAACTATAATAACCTTGGTGCCACCTCATATTTAGTATTATTCTTTGGATATTCCAAACAACTTCTTTATTAGCAATGGCTTCTTTTACAAGTATGGTCTAATGTTAAGATCAGTTTTGGTTTTGACTTCTGCTCAATTTTAAGATCTTTGGTTTTTCCAAGCCCTTGGATGGTGTCTCTCTTGCCTTGACCCTTGCTTGCTTCTTACTATGTATTTTAGTTATTGAATCATCTGTAGAGTGTTGCTTTACCCCACCAATCCTTAGGCACACTCTTTAAATATGCAAGGGTGCAGAGAAAGGTAAAAATGTATAACAACATTAAACAAAGGCATTCAGCAGACTAGCAAGGAGGTAAGAGTACTACAAGAGCTTAAAGTGATCAAAAGCTTACAATAACTGCAGTTGTTCCCTTAAAATGATATTTCATTTCTTCATTTAAAACATTTTAATTTAAAAAAGGAGCAGCTCTATAATGCAAATTGTAAATAGTAATAACAAGACTGATACAATACAAGTCAAATTTGATGTTGGACTCTTTGGAGGCTGGTTTGAATGATTCTTGCTTCTAAAAGGCCTACATCTGCAGGAGCTGGCAGCTGATCCAGCAACTCAAACTCAAAATCAATGAACTTGTGCAGGAGGTAGGTACCCTGCGTTGTAGTATAGAATTGGCAGATCTAATCCAAGCATTTTTAGGGAGAAAATGTGTACAGATGGTACAGGGAGCGACTCCAGACCAGAGAGACAGAGATAGGTGAGTTACAATTAAACATAAGGACAAGATAAGGGATGCACTCTTGAGGGACATCAACTCCAGAGTTGGAAGTGCCCAACCATTTTCCAGACTCTGAAAACACCTAAAAAACAATCCCCACAAAGAGAAAGGTATTGATATTGAGCAACACAATCATTAGGGGGACTGAGGTGTAGGTTTTCTCCTCAGACAGAGAGTGTCCTGCAGTGTGTTGTCTCCCTGATACACAGATGGGAGACTTCCCTGGATGGGTGGATCAAATGACATATATATGGGCAGGCTGCCAGTTTTATAACCCAAATTTAAATGGTTAGATGCCAAAGCGTTTGGAAGAACTGGCAAGGTAGTCTTCTCTGAAGGTCTGCCTGTGCCACTTACCATTCCAGGTGAGATTTAAGATATTAAAAAGACATATGCTTATGGGTCATTGGGGCTCCTCTGGGAACAGAAGGGTACTGTTCAACTGTGACAAGTTACTTTTCAAACAAAAGGGCACAGATGTATTGGAGAGTTTATCAGAGGATTTGTTTAAACTAACAAATAGAGCAGGGAGCTTAAGACAGGTTAATTTAATAACTTCATGGGAGATGAACATTTACCCATTTATCCACCTCCCTAACCCACTTATCAAGTACAAAGTGGCAAGGTAAATGAAGTCTTTCCCAGCAATAAAGGGCCAATTTAGAAACTCTAATACACCAAATCTACATGTTTTTGAACTATGGAAGGAAACTGAAGCACACAGTGGAAACCCACTCAGACATGGAAAGAACATACAAACTCCACACAGGGAACACCTGAGATATGAATCCCAGTCTCCTTACTACAAGGAAGCAGTGTTACCATAGTGTCACCCTCAAAAGATGAACAACTGTGTAAAAATATATACACAACTTGTTTTTTAGCCCAATGTTAACAATGAAAAGTAAAATGAATAATACCTAATAATTACTAAAATGCTTGCTTTAATGTTAAGCATACAACAAATAATATCCGTGAGTTGGAATTATATGTAACTGAACATGATTATCATATAATAAAAAAATTAAAAACATGGCTAAATAACAGAGATGGAGATAACCATATCTTAAAGTTGTATATCTTTTTGGATAGACAGGCAAAAGCAGAAAATTGAGGAGGTTACCATTTATGTGATAGAGGATTTGAACACACATCTTCTTCAATTGGATGATGAGCCATACTGTATATTAGTGAAGTTGTTTGGATTTGACTAGAAAGCACTAGGGACAGAAGCCTGACATTCAGAGTCTGTTATAGACCCGCCTAATACTAACAAAAGTGTCTAGAAAGATAATATTGTAGTCAAGGAGGACATTAATTACTCAGATATTAACTGGGCTAATCCTACAAATAGTGGAGCACAAGAGTAAACACTTTTGGACCAGTGATTATATTAAAACACTAATGAGGCAGGAAGCCTGTCTGTATTTAGCATTTTGTAATAATAAGAATGGAATTCAGGGAGATTGAACCATTAGGATATTGTGACTATCACATAATACATTTCACAGTGTTTTGACAGAGTGCATATGCAGAATATACATATAACTGTTGAGTTTAATTTTAGTAGGGTGAATTTTGAGCAGAAATGGCACAGTCTGAAAATAATAATCTGGGATAAGTTTTAAAGTATGGAGTTAAATTAAAAACATTTTACATATATTACAGAATAAGGTCATCTCCAAATTTAGAAGCAGTAAGAAATCAGTGAAAACTCTGAAGTGGATAAGGGGCACTTTTTTCTTGTCCCCTGTTGACCTCACTTTGATGACCATGTTATCCATAGTGTCCACAGTGACTTGTTTGTGACCAAAAATTTAAACCATAGTACTAAAAGCAAAACAGTTAAAATCCTTCAATATATACCAATGTAATATTTCAAAGCATTTTTTTACAAAATGGGTAAATACTAAAAAAGACAATTCCATATGCTGATCTGCAATGGGTAAAATAGCATAAAAGGAAGACAGTTTCTAAATATGAGTGATCTAAAAGCTTAAATGTGTAGTGATTAGCAAAAAAAAAAAAAATAAGCAGTTTTTTTTTTACTTAACTTATGCATTTCCTCTAGTCTAGTATTGCCCATGTGACAATAAATGAAGTCCTAGATTATTTACTTATAACCACAAAAAAGAGAATGCATGCTTGATACAGTTCTGCACAAAAGACAAAACTTCACCAAGTATATTCTGGATATCAAAAGACTTGTAAAGCATAAGAAGAGTAAAACCAAAATGGTCAAAATGTAGCAATGTATTTAATGAATATACAAAGTCTACACTATAATTTATACATTCTTAATGCTCTAAAAATGCAGTAGTTCTTGACTACGGGTAAAACAGCTTGCCCAGAGTTTTCTGCATTTCACTGTTTATGTGAAGGTGCCATCCTCCTATGTTTCTGTCTCCCTCTTCATTCTTTAACTTTTAAACTTTTCCTCAACTTGACTAATATACTTTAGTATCAGAATGACCAATCACAATGCAACCCATTGCTTTTTGGATGTAATTAAGGAAGCTTATTGGAAATGACAAATTATATTTAAGTGCAGGAAGGGAGCTACTTTCCCTTAAAGGTCCAAAAGCACGCTGATATACACAGATTATACTGAATTGGGAAAACTAGGGGAAAGGCAGATTGTTTTTCTAAATCTGGGTTGGTATTGTGGGGTGAAGTTCTGGTATGTTCACGCATACATTAGTTACCAATACTCAAAAAGGTAAGAAAGCAGAATTCCTGGTAATGAGTAATAGTGAGTACCTACCGACTTCAAGCACCGATTTATAGGTTTATAGGGTCACTAATTTCATGTGTACAGAATTCTTGTAAGAATATCAATTCTTACTTGAATGCACTAATCATCATGCGACACATTACCACTCGCTGGTGTTATAGAGAGAGAGAGGTTAGGAGCACGCACTGATACACGCATTGCCACACCCATCACACAACAAACCAAACAATCCAGATTAGGACCCGAGTGCAGCCATGCAACAGGTGATACCTCAGCACCACACTAGTTCAGATGCAGTGAACAGTTTGAGGTTTTTTTTATGGTGGCTGGAGTGCCAATGCTGCCACCAACCCCCAAGTTTTTCCCTACAGGTTGGAGGGCCTACATGCAGGGATTGTTTGCAGATTAACGTCATACCCAGGATGGAGCAATTGCAGGTTAAGGGCCTCGCTCAAGGGCCCAACAAAGCAGAGACCCTTTTGGCATTTTACGGGATTCGAACCGGCAACCTTCCGATTGCTTCAGAGCCACCACTCCACCCCTGGTGTTATGATTAGTGAATATAATCTGCTTATCTCAAAACTTCCATCTTAATTGAAAAAAATTCAGAACACATATGCAATTTGAGCACTGACTGAGTTATAAAACTAATTTTTGTCTATTATTTAATTTATTACATGAATGCTAAAGCAGTCCTACAGGTATAAATGTTGTCTGCCCCCTTCTAAAATGACCCGTTCTGCTTGGCCAAGGCTCACTTAAACTATACATGCATTATGTATTCAGACAGCATACAAAAGTGAAAAATCTAATTATGTTGTGTAACTTATCCAGCTGTGAGGTACAGAGAGCTGTGGACTAGAAGCCTGTATTCTTAGACAATGTACAATGTTCACATCCTCTATGTTCTGTACACGGGGGACTACATAACCAAGCTGTGTAAGTGTTTTAACTGCCCAAGGCATGCCATCGCTACTGGCTTGTGTTGCACCCAGGGCTTGAACAGGTGTAGTGAAAAACTCAAAGCCCCCTTGAAAATCAGATTCCAATGTGCTTCATGTGCATGTTAGAGCTTTTAGCAGTATCAGCACCAGCAGGACTTTGAGCACATTCAAAGTAGAGAAAAAGATAGAAGTTCTCAAAGGCGATGCAGTGAATTACCCTCATGTCATGTTAATGAGTGGATTACAGTTAAAAATAACAGACTTCAGATTTTTTTACTACACCAGCACTTGTGCTTTGCAAATAGCAGTGAGGTGGCACATCACAGCTTGACCCCAAAGAGAATACCCCAGTTCTCCAGATATTTCATGTATTTTACCACCGAGTTCCCCATCCCGTAACTCTGTTCTTTGAAGTATGTGTACATAACCAAGCACAACAACTCAATACAGCATGAATTTGTATGCATTTTATACTGCATCCTGAAGAGTTAGAAGAAGTCAATAAAACAGAGTATTGCATCACAAGCCAAACAATCATTTAGAAATATTTGGCTTGCTATAGGAAGCAACTTGCTAACCATGTCTTTTTTGAGCTTTGCCAAACTTCCCTTCGTCCACTTCACAGCTCATTTTCCATGCAGCTTGCTACCCAATCTCTTTTACCTGAGCAGGGCTCATGGTCTCCTTCACTTGCCACCAGACGCATTTTTCTACAAGATTACAGCTGAAGGTTGTTCAGTACTGCTCTTCTGCTTGTGGTATTTATTTATATGAACTGCAAGCCCCATTACTCAGTGCAATCACTTTTTGCACTGAGATAAAAACAGGTGGAGTAATTAAGAATAGTTCACTCACTGTAGCAGCATTACAAATATCAACAGATAAAAAAAGTCGGCTAATTTTTTTTTATATAACATCACCAAATTTCAATCAAATCAGTCATGCATTTTTGAGATTTTGAGACATTTCATTTTTCTATTGTGTTGCCCCTAAATAGTGATATATTGAGTTACCTACCCACAACCATGTATGGAAAAGTAAGTAAATAAACTAATATCACAAACAATATTTTATTTTTATTT
Source organism: Polypterus senegalus (assembly GCF_016835505.1). NCBI lineage: Eukaryota > Metazoa > Chordata > Cladistia > Polypteriformes > Polypteridae > Polypterus > Polypterus senegalus. The sequence continues at coordinate 121,557,760 of NC_053154.1, read as the reverse complement.
TGCCCTCATGTTTAGTTTTTTCTCATTTTTTAAACAATGTTACAGACATTAATTCCAATAATTTCAATTTATCTAACCAAAATTCTTACAAACTGAAGGTGTGCCATACAGAACTTTGTTATGTCCATAGGTAAAGAGCAGTGACTGCTACTTAACATTGCTGCTATCACCCTCTGAGCTTCCATTTTTACTTGCTCATGAATAACATACTATTTAATGTGTAACTGTGGGCATCTGAAGTTTAAGATCTAATGGAAATACTAACAACAAAAGAAACAACATGCAAAAACAATGTTTGACAGATCAAGTGACACGTTTGTAGATCAGAAAACAAATAAAAAATTTCAGTACAAACTGTATACTTCACAAGGTCCAGACCTGCAAACAAAACAGTTACTGAAATACACTAAAAGTTACTTACATCAGTCAAAAATTTTAAAGCTGATTTCACGTTTAAGTTAAAGTAGGGGGCTCACACCCAGATCGTTTCACTTGCCAAACCCCAGGGGTGGGTGGCCAGCGTCCACTATCTCACTGCTGGGCCACACAAAGGCCATCAGGGGGCTCCTCCATTAGAGAAAGTGATTGTATTTAAAGAGATAGTGTACAGAAGAGTATGAGGGGTGTGGAAGGAAGACGGTTTGATCCTTAGTTATAGATAGATACATAGAAAATCGGTTACTTGAGTATTTTACTACAACTGTCAATTTTAAATACCAATGAATAATAAAACGTAGTCAAAAGTAAAAAGGTAAAAGTAAAATAAATCCATCCCGCTATATCCTAACTACAGGGTCATGGGGGTCTGCTGGAGCCAATCCCAGCCAACAAAGGGCACAAGGCAGGAAACAAACCCCGGGTAGGGTACACACACCCACACACCAAGCACACACTAGGGACAATTTAGAATCGCCAATGCACCTAACCTGCATGTCTTTGGACTGCGGAAGGAAACCGGAGAAAGCCCTCGCATGGGGAGAACATGCAAACTCCATGCAGGGAGGACCCGGGAAGCGAACCTGGGTCTCCTAACTGCGAGGCAGCAGCGTTACCCACCGTGCCGCCCACATTAACGCCTTGTCAAAAACAATATTATGAATTACTTTATCCTCTAACTTACATTCTTTAAACGCTGCTTTTTTGCACTTCTGTTTGCATATTGTTCAGGATATTTTTCTTTTTTTTGTTTATTGGACGATTGTCTTTGTACTTGATTTTTGTTATATGCAGCTCTTTTTTGCTCATTTTCATTTTTTCCATGTTCATTACCAGTTCCTGACACTCTTTTTCTATTGTGATCTAAAATTCAACGTTCTTGAATAGATAATTTGCTTTTCTGCCTTGCCATTATAACTGACCGCATTGGATTGCGAGTTAACACTGAGAGTTTCACGGAGTGGTACAAAGATAGGATGTGCGCAGTAGGAGTAATGATGATTGGACGAGCAGTGAGGGGGGTGTGGTCAAGGCTAAATAACATGGACACAGAAAACTTTTTTAATATAACAGAGAGATACGGATAGCTAAGAACAAAACCACTGACAAAGTAAGTTTATTCCCCTAACACAATTGACTAATATACTGTTAAAGATTAAAAGTCACTGAAACTCAAGCTTAATATCCTATTAATAGTTGATTCAGATTGCCATCTTGGCAACACAGCCTGGCTGCAAAGCTTCAGTGGCAGATTCCTCTGTGACTGTTCCAGCCAGAGGACCCTGTGATATCAGAGAGACTGTTCTCAATTTGCTGGCTGCTACAATGCAATAATATTTCCTTGGGATGATACTAGAGTGCTGAGGACTGGAGCAGCCACAGAGGGGTCTGCCACGTATGCTGCCATACTCGATTTTTTATTAAGTGCTGTAGGAACATTTGCCAATCATTTCTTAAATTCATATTATGAAAATATTAAGTTGTCAAACTTAATAAGGTAAGTTTTAAACTGTAACATTGTGTGACAGAAATATTATACTATATGTATTAAATTATGATGTTGTAATTATGGATACTAGCTGTTTAAACGCATATCCAATCTAATTAGCTTTAAGGAGACTTCTGCTATGGTACAAATGCAGAAATAATAAATTATCTTTAATTATTGAAATTGACCAGCTGTTGTTAGTTAATAAAACTTAAGATTTTAGTGACATTTTTTTATTAATGCTGAGCATTTATATTCGACTTTTCACGTACACATAGCCCTGTTCCAAGATTTTCCACTTCAGACTTCCAACCACAGGTCCCTGAATGACATCACAGGATCCTGAGGGGTCGGGTCTGGAGGTCATCAGCCAGACTCTTCTCTGCTTTAAGTCTGCAGTGCTAAAAGTTTAAAGCAGGGTCACTAAAACTCTGAGCCAGCATTATGTTAATTCACTGAATATAATTTAAAGTTACAGTAGTTGATTTAATTCACTCCACAAAATCTTTTATTTTCTGAGCTGGCACAATGTAATATTTTAACAAATCTCAAGCAGGCATGGTAGTGTAGTTGTTTTGAGTTACTGCATCACAAATCAAAAAGACAGTGTTCAACTTCCTAGCCACGTTCTTAACCTAGCCAGCTTCCTAGTTAGGGTATTTAATGATGGGCACATTACAGCATATCAACTGCCTTCTCTCCCCCTCGCTCTCTCCTTTCTCTCTGGCTTCAAGTCTTTCCCCTTCCAACACAGCTCTCATATATGGTCTGGTCTACAGCCCCTCTAAGAGACTATTTCAGTATATTCCCCATATGTTACATGGTCTCTTTATTTTGACTATTGTTATCACAAAAGACATATGGCACACTACAAGGGGTCTAGGGAAAAGTTAACAATATTGCTCTGTGTTAACATGTGTTGTGCACAGCAGTTACCATAAAAGTGCTAGCCACCAACCCCAAATCCAGCCTCAAACTGTGGTTTTCATTACCCCTTCTGTGTACCTCATCCTCTCTGTCGAGATCCCAAGGATTTATTGGGGTTGATGGAAGTCTTGTTTATCCACAGAAAGAAAAAGACTAACAATGCTTGCCTTACTGAATCAGAACCCTCCTATGTTGAAACAACTTTTTATTTCCACCGCAAGCTGAAATTTTCTTTACATTCTAGGTTCTGTCACATTATTCAATATCACTGAAATGTGCACTGACAACATGTTTTTTTTTTTGTTGTTGGACCCACCATCTGTCACTAGCCTTATGAAAAAGATGATAAAGGTCTCACAGTAGAAAGTGTCACTGCTATCTCTCATAGGTTAATAATGTATACAAATATATCAAATCACCATTTGCTGATCAATCAATACAAAATACAGAGATGCTCTGGATCTCTGCCTTCTTGTAACACATAGAGAAATGGAGGCTTAAGCGACAACTATTAAGTATGCAAGGGCCACAGAATTAGCTTTTAGGTATTCCTATTAATTAGACCACCGTTCTAGAAATGCATTGCAGATATTTACTTAACTGAACTAAGATGTCTACTTGTTTGTGGCATAGTTCCATATTACCTGTCGATAGAAGCAAGGCAATGAAATTAGTTCATTTCATAACACGCTGTAACATAATACAACATTCTCAAACCAACATAATCTACCTTAGGGTCATAGGAAGCTGAAACCTATCCTTGCAGCATTGAAAAAAAGGAAGGAGGTGACCCTAGTTGGGCACATTGTCCCTTACTGGGCCCTTTTACACATGCACACCCACACTTTCACTCACCTATGACCAATTTGGAATTGCCAATTAAAATATCGCAAAACCCAATAATGGGCATGTTTACTTAACAATGAATGATTCACAGCCAAACTTCCCATTTATGCCCACTGGAAAAACCTCATAAAGTAACAGTCACTCCAACTAGCTGTGGTTAAAATTCACGGTCACCCTTCCAGAGTTCCGTTTGCTTTCCACTGAGCTGTGATGTGTTCCTCTCTGTGATCCAACCTTACCTTTTGGGAGGCTCTATTTACTGTTGTCTAATATCTCAGCCTGTCTATTTGAGCCTTCTTGGGTTTGTAAAATGAAACATGAATGTTCCAGGGGTTTTTGGAATGGAAAGTTCAGTGTACCTGTGTGACATTTCACTGTAAGCCGTCCATCTAGATGTACTAATCTTCAGAGTAATATGTTGGCTACTACAGTGCAGCTTTCATTCATAACTGCCTTGCTCATTGATACTGTGATATGTACCGTATGTGTGCTCATCAACACTAGGCAATGACCTTTACTGTATATGTGCCCCATCAATCGCACCAGCAACTACAAGAAAAATAGTGATTTGCATGAATACAGCTTACTTTAATATTAACTCACTTGGAGTGGTGGGGAAATGCATAAATGGGCGTATTACCGCACATGTTATACAGCTGTTCAATAGTTGATGAAAATTCAAGAAATGTTTGGTTCAGATATACACAGATTATCACTATTGCAAATCTGCATTTTCCTTGTCTCCAAAATGTTATAAACACTTTGTTTCATCCTACAGTGCATGGCTTCTCCATATAGTTGGATCGATCACATAATGAACAAGATTTCTTACGAATATTGTTCTACCTCTGTCAGTGTCAGATCAATATCTTTTTATTAGTTCATTGTTATCCAGCATTTCTAAAACAGTCAGCATCTCCCAAAATGTGCATGTTGACTGAATGTCATCTTTGCGTAGCTCCTAGTGGGTTAGAGCAGCTCACAAGCTCTCTTAAATCATGATAAAATTAGGAGTAGTTTCTTAAATTAGGAAAATTGATAAAATGCTGTTACTCCTACACCTAAGAGTTGGGCCAAATTTACAACCGTCTAGAGATTTTGAGCCATTTAGGACCATTTATCTGCTCTGAGGCACTTGACAAATACAGGAACTGATCTCTCTAACACCAGCTATAGTTCTCAGCTGATTCTTGGAGATTCCCAGGATGTTTTGTGCCAAATGTGAGATATAATTTCTTAAGCATTTTCACTCCTCTGAGTACGATTTATAGGTCTGCCAGCCCTCCAAGTAAGATTTAGAGGTAAAGTGGTATTACTGGTATCTGTAACAATGAACACAGTTTTGCAGCAGATCTAACAATCTCACAATCAGTTCTCTCCCAAATTTTGAACAAGATCAAATGATGCTTGAACTTCACCTCATGGGGCTAGATATTCTTTCCCGTGAGAGGATCATGAACTAAGACGTAAAGATATAGATTGATATACCAGCCACGTCATACTTAACTGGGAAAATGTCCAGTGCATATCTGATATCATCATTTACAGCATCAACAACATCAGCCTTCACCAGTATAGGTGCTCTCCAAGCCTCAAATGTATATTTATATTTTATCTATGAGAATCACAAACAGGAAATAAGACAAGGCATTGCCTTAAGGAGTTCCAATACTTAATGCCAAGTATGTGAACAATACTTAAATTAATTGAACAAATAGCACACAGAAGAAGCTCTGGAACTCCAAACAGTTGCTGTACACCCCACAAGATATTATGGCATATCTGGGCATAGTTATTGCATGTCAAAAAACTTGTGAAATCAGGACTTGAAAAATTAAATGGCCCCTCAAATATTATTGGAAAGACTAAGAGCCAGTCTACTGCTTCTCAAGCAGGGTAGGATTTACATTGTTCCACCTTGTTCTGATATTTGACTGTAGGCCAAATTGTCTGGTCTCTTATCCCAACACAAGGTTGTCGCAAGTATATTAGAAGTGTGATTCCATGGTAACTTCACTTTTGAAAATTTCTACAACCCTGAATTACAGAAAATGAATGCTTAGCTAGATTGAAAGAACACTGGTATAGAAAAATGGATTGACTGATCAATAAATGAATATTATTGCCTCTTCCATTTATAATTATTTGCTTAAGGTTTATTTATGCTTCATTAGCAAAGGCATTTGGATTTTCTGTTTTTTTGTGCAACTGTCAACTAATCTCTCATACGAACATGAGTACATAACATGTATGAAATAAGGTCATTCAGTCCATCAAGCTTGTTTGTTTAGCTAATAGTTACTACAATACCTCATCTAGATTGCTTTTAGAAGTTATCAAGGTTTCTATTTCAGCTACATGAAGTTAGTTTATTTTAGATTTCCCCAAGTCTTTGAGTGAATAGATGGTTCATGACTTCCCCTTAATTTCCACCAGTGTATGTGACTGCAAATTTCTCCATTTATTAGAAATAATTCTGATAGATCCACTTTATTTATGTCTTTGAGAGATGTAAAGACCTGAATTACATCTGGTAAACAATTGGCTGCTCTCCTCTGTACAGCTACCAGTTTTGTAGTTTACCACTGATGATAATAGTCACAATCTCAAAATTAATCTTCAGTGTGGTAGGGTTTCGAAAGGGTTTTCAAAAGCCTTAGTAAATTATGCTTTACTCTTGTCAACTAATGTAGTGTGCTCAAAAAGTCTAATAGATTGGTTTGGTAGGATCTTCATTTCATAAACCCATGCTAGCTGTTATTTAGTGTATTATTTTCAAATGGGTACTAATTTATTTGCATAATTTTGCATGGGACTTAAATAATACTTATAGATCTGTAACTACCTGAATCAAATTTGTTTTCCTTCTTGTACATTGGAGTTTGTGGACACTAACAGGTGACACGGACCCCAAACCCAGACCAAAACTATATGGCACAAGTTGTGGTTCAAAAGTAGACTCTTTTCTTTTTTATTATCTTTAAACAACTTTATTTTTTATATTACACTCAAATCCAGTTAAATTTTCTTCTAGCTTTTCTTCTTCATCTCCACACCAGGTGAGCTTTGTCTTATTTTTCACCAAACTCTCACTTGCCTGAGCTCCTTTTCAGACTAAACCTGAGAGTTCTTCAGGTGCAACAGCACTGCCTTCAAGAAGCACTTTTCGGTCAAATGAAAGGTTCTCACAGCAACTCCCTCCAGCAATCCCCAAGGACCTCAGTACACCAACAGCACTACAGCTCCCTTTCAGTCTTGCATGTGTCCAAATTGCATTTCCACCCAGCATACTTGGGGAAAAAAATTGTTCTGGGGTGCAGTCTCCCTCTGCCCCTCCATTATGTTGGCTTTCAGATGGAGAAAAGGAAGAACCATCCATCCAATGTTGTCAGTTCATTATGCCATTATTAGGCTGGGAAAGGGAACACTATCCATTCCAGCCAGGACTGCCAGCCACTCCCAGCCTTCCTTTATTGAGTCACATCTACAAATTCCCATTCATCTGCACTTCTTCTACCTGTAGAGACTGCTGAAACCTAATAAAGGTTTACAGACAATGTCTTTCACTTCTTTCAGCACATCTGGCAAAATCTTATCAAGTCTGGGGGTTTTAATGATCTTCAACCTATCAAGGGCCTAAAGGACAAATGAATCTTTAATTTTAATATTTGTAAACTCATAGCCTATTTTCACATCTTCCTAAGGCATGCGTTTATTTTTTTCTTTTACAAATACTTCAGTAAAATATTTACAGTATTACATTCATTTGTTGTTTGTGTTTTTTATTGTCAATGATTTCTCCTTGCGCATGTCTAAGGTTTCTTAAATTCTCTTTTACGGTTTGTTTTTCAGTGGAGGTGGTAGTTAGTTTTGGCTTTTCTAGCAATTCTTTTTTTAGCTTTATATTTTGACCCTTCAAGTGCTTTTTTGTTCCATTGCTGTAATGTCTTATTTTTCTTCTAAGTCAGAATCATTTGGCTGCTTTTTAATTTTCTTGTGCAGCTTTTGTAGTGTCATTTTTATTATTTTAAATGATATCTTTATTTATCCGTTTTAGGCAATTTCTTTAGTGTTTTAATTTTGTTGTTTTTTTTTAACTTATTTTGAACCCGACTCAGGATATCATCTATAAAGTGACACCATCTGTCATTAATAACTGCAAAGTATTTTCTTCCCTGTTTTGCGTTTTTCTCATCCTGATTAAGTTTGCTTTTCAAAAAATATGTTTTGTTTTGACGTTCAATAAAATCACCCATAATCACTACATCTTCTTTACTGCATGTAATGTACGTCCTATTAGATTAAATAATTAGCTATTATTCAGAATATCAGCATTTGGTGGCCTGTAGCAATCTCCGATCATCAGATCTCTGGATTTGTTCCTTGGTAGCTCAATCCACAGTGATTTTCCTGTTTTTTGTCTTATTAGCTTGAATATTACTTTTTACATATAGTGCAATGGCTCCTGCTTTCTTTTCTTGTCTGTCTTTTTTAAAGATATATTGCCCTTAACATTATATTCCTCTCCATCACTCTCATTTATCCACAACTCTGCAACTCGTACATTATCATCATCCCAGACTAATACTGTTACCTCAAGGTCTTGTGTTTTGTTTCTAATGCTCTTTGAATTAAGAAGTAAACATTTTAAAAAAGAAATGGTACTTACTGTTTTCTTTTTGGCCAAAGATTTATTTAACTGGGTTGGTCTTTTCTGTATGTCTTTATCAGGACTTCCCTTTATATAATCTACTTAAATGCCATACACTTCTCTAGAATATTTGTCGTTTTCCCTATAGATGAAGTCTGCTTCAGAATGTAAGTCAAAAAAGTACCTTTTGCTAGATTTTCAGAATATAAACATACTTCGCATGAAGAAGAAACTAAAGATATTTGTGTATAGAATTCTTGTAAATTGTGAGAGGTGTTTTTTCCTGTTAACTTGAAGGAAAATAGGTCATAAGTTCAGATTCCACAGTAAAGTACCTCATTAATCTTCAGGTTAATGTCTGCAAGTTTATAACATTTTTTCATCATGTTTAGTTTATAGTATGGCTGTGCTATGAGATACAGTTGAAAATTCTAATTATGTGGCTTCCTGACTGTGCCTGTAACTCCAGAAAGCACACCTAGGGTCCATTATAGGTATATGTTTCCTGTAAAGGGCAAAAGGTCTTTGTTTATTACTTAAAGGAATTAAGAACAGAAGTGTATGCAAGTGATGTTGTTACTCATTTCTTCTGGATTTAAATTCCACTTTATTTAAAAAGGAACAGTAGTCCAGGGGGATGAGAACATTTCTTGAAAGTAGAATATTTACACTGACTCATTATTAGTTTTGAAGTTACTTGTGTAATTGATCTGCTTTTTACAATGCCATTAAGACTATATTTCTATAGAACTCTTTTTTTCTGATTTGGCAGGGAATGTTATTAATTCATTTTTATTTTATAAACCTGCTTATTTTATAATTCAGGATCACTGATGCCAGACACCTTTTCCTGGTATATCGCCTGTATGACAGGAATCAAGCTTGGTGAGAAGCTGTGCACACATATAAGGTGGATGTCATTCTGTTAAACCAGCATGTCTTTGGGCTGTAAGAGGAAACATAACTGAATGGAGTTACATGTAGAGACCATTCCACACTGCACATGCTAACTGGTATGTGACTCCAGCACTCTGGGGTTGCAAAGCAAAGTGCTAATTAACTGCACCACCTTTTTAATAATTTGTCTAACATTACAATAAATACAGATAAACATAATTTGTCTAACATTACAATAAATACAGATAAACATTAATTTGAGCAAAGCTAAGGAGAATGTTTTGCATTTTCCAAAAGCTAATTAATATTTTATGACATGGCTAGAACAATAGAGTTTTGGTTCCCAAACCTCTCTTTGTGGCAATTCAGCTATTCCATGTATGTTTTAATCTCTACAAACAACATATCTGATCCAGATTAACGAGATCATGATCAAATGAACCAAGTGAGCTAGAGGAGCAAATCAACAAACACATATGTGTATTGAATGGTAACAAGAACATACTGAGGTACATTGAAGAATGATTTGGAACTAGATAAACTAACAAACTTAGATAGACATGAAATTATAGTTTTGTATGACTGCCATAGTCAATGAGCTATAAAGGAGAAACTCCAAGAATGGTAAGGTCAAGTATATAATTAGGAACATCCTTCCAAACAGATTGCCTACTGAAAGCTCAACACTTGTTATTCATAACAAACATTGATGTTATCAGAGGTTGTAAATACCAGTTCACTACTTGGCAAAATTGAATGATCCTTCAAATACCAAATATAAAACACTACTGAATTTCCTATCATTCATTCATTCATTCTTATTATTATCAGGTGAAAGGCTGAAAGCAGCCCTAGACAGGATGTGTTTCTAACACAGGTCACACTTACATACAGTACAGTACATAACCAAACTTACTCTCACCAGGCAGATTTTGAGTAACCACAACATACAGTTGGCAAACATCCGCCAAGGACCCACTCAGTTGTGAGAAGCAGATCACAGACCAACCACATGCGTTACCTGGTAGGTAACCATCCATACAATCAGATTGAGACTCAGACTACGGATGCTATATATATATATATATATATATATATATATATATATATATATATATATATATATATATATATATATATATATATATATATATATATATATATATATATATGTCTTTGGAATGTGGCAGAAAAAAACAGAGTGCCTGAAAGAAACCCCATGCAGACAAAAAGTAAACATGGAAGTTTGATACAAAAAATGACTGAACACAAGACTAAAACTGAGCTTCCCAGAACTATGAGGCTATGAAGTTAGATCTTCCTGAGAAGTAATGGTTGGATGAGCAAATGCAAGACCAGTGGCTCTTACCTGCTACATCATGAAGACCTTCGAGAGGCTGTTCCTATATTGTATGTGTCCTCTTGTAAACGAACAATTGCATCTACTGCAGTATACATATTGGGCAAAGATTGGGGTGGAAGATACAATCATCTATAAGCAGCAGCTACACTACATTTCCATCAGGAGAAAGATAGTAGCACTCTGAGGCTTATGTTCTTGATTTCCCTACTGCCTTAATACCATCCAGCCATTTCTGTTAATGAGTAAGCTCCAGGATGTGCAGGTGGATGAGCCTTTGGTGTCCGGGATAATGGACTTTCTGTCAGGCAGACCTCAATTGTGATGCTTAAGGACTGTCTCTCTAAAATGGGTAAGTGGTAAAAGTCAAAAGAAATAGCAACAGATTCTTATCTTTAACTTGCTTTTTATTTGCATTTTATTTAAGAGCCGTAGGTCCACGTGTTTCACTAGTTATTAAAATTCTGCCTTACACTTTTCTCTTTTAGTAATATTAATGTAAGAAAAATGCTTAAATGGAAACAAAAATGTTTATTTTTCATTATATGGCCAGTGTTATTTATCTATGTACAGCATGTCTCGGCTGTAGTTATGGTAATAATCATTTTCTTGGATCCCAGTGTTTTAATTTTATTTACCTCACTGATAAACACTTAGTGATACTATGACACAGCAATTACAGTTTAATACTTGCATCTTTTGGATATATGTTTAATGCTTATATAGTGCTTGCTTTGATATTCATGAACATTTGATTCCCAAGTCCTTTTAAATGAATGTTACTGCTACATAAAAATAAGAAGTCCAATATCATGACACAGATAGTGACTCCAAGTATCATCAAAAGAATGCATCAGTCCAGAAAATAACAAATATCTACTTGTTTGTTGTGGTGGTTGAAAACATCTGCAGCTGTAAGGCTACAGGGCTGAATAAGATCCAAGCACAAATGTTGAAAGTTCAGAGTACTTTAGTAGTGTCTATAATCTGGGGCCAGTGCCTTTGTGATGGGCATAGACTTAGGTGTTTGTGGACTAGACTTTTAAAAAGGGGGAGCCTTGGGTTGATTTATGGACCATACTCTTTCATGAATGAAGGTACCTTCATTATGGAAGCCAAGAATTGTTCATGCAAACTAAACATTAGGTCTGTTTAATATGGCCAAGGGATTTGACTCATCTCCTTGCCTGTTTGTGATTTGAATGTTAAGAAAAGCACAGGGAAGCCTTGCGGAATATCCATATTGTTTATGGATAATGATCTTGTCATGACCTTAACCAAATGTGACCTCTGACATATGCTGAAGCAGCTCCAAGCTAAATGTTACACAATCAGCATAAGTATGAGTACCTCATAGTCTGAGTCATGATCCTCTTTGGCAAGAGTAGTATGTTCCCTACATGTAAGGAAGAGAGAAGCTGCCATCCTAAGTGGAGCAGTTCACAAGTAAGAGTTAAAATGTTTGCAAAATCACCCTGAAAACTGGTACAGCAGTCAGAGCTTTACATGCATTGTACATGCATTTATGCCTAGTATGATTGACTGCTGCAGTGAGGTGTACACTGGGTGTTCAAATTGTTCTTTATACAGCTTTCAGTTAATTCCAAATGCTGCTGCAAGCATTATTACAAGAATAAGAAAATAAGAATACATAATTCCAGTTCTTAAATCCTTACATTGGTTCCCAGTTAACTTAAGGGCAGATTGCAAAATCCTCCTTTAAACATATAAAGCCTTAAATGGCCAAGTCCCTGCTTACTTATCTGAACTTATCTTTACTTACAAATCAGAGCGTACATTAAGATCTCAAGATGCCGATCTGCTTATGATTTCAAGGACTAATGATATAACAGTGGGAGGTCAAGCTTTCAGTTACAGGGCCCAGAAGCTGTGGAATTGTCTGCCTGTTACTATAAAAGGTGCCCCTTCATTCTCAGCTTTTAAATCCCAGTTGAAGAGTCACTACTTCAGTCTAGCATACCCTGAATAAAGATGCTGATTAGCTGTAAATACTGCATCTCTGTGGTTAGTTATTAGCACAAATATAATTAATATGATATTTATAAACTGTTACTAACGCTCACCTACACTATTTCTCCTCTTAAAACTAAAATGCAGCATTTGATGCAACTGCTCTCCCACCAAGTTATTTGCCTGCCTATGGAAAAGTCATCTCTGATAAAGAAGAACTGGAATCATTAGGTAGACGGGTCTTTTCATCAGATTATTCAGCACTGATTTAGCTGTGGAATGGGGGGGAAGCAGCTTGTTGACTGAGGTCTCCAGGTCTCTGAATAAATCTTTATCCTTATATGTGATAATTCTGTATTGAGTGAGTGATATAAACCATTCTTGCATTTTGCTTTGTAGTTTGCACTATGACTATTAAACTAATGTATTGTATCCCTGAGTTGCAATGATACATTGACCACCTAGCCCTGTGAAGAGGATTAATTGTGTTCTGTTTTGGGTATTGTATATACCCCATTATCTGACAAACATCTACTTGGAAAGGGATCTCTCTGAATTGTCTTCCATTTTTTGGGAGTTTATTCTTATCTTTTTAGGGAGTCAAGGCTGAGGGGGTTGTCAAAAAACAGGGCATGTTAAAGTCCATTGCAGGACTCCTTATGTGATATTGGGCTATACAAGAAATAAATTGTTGCTGTTGTTATATTGCCAAGGCTAGACTTGGTGCATTTGGAAATTTCCCAGACAGAGTGTCCTAGTCTATCCAACTGATGGTTCTACCACTGCTGCCTTAGGAGAAGCACACGGGTGAAGGGGTTAACGTTTCTGTCATATAGGACCTGAATCCACGTCCTCTTTCTCTGCCTTCACTAACTTCAACTACATATCCATTGTGTAACCATGTTAATTTGTTTTCTTTTGTAGAGCTAGAGAGCTTAGGTGCAGTTTTATACTTCCCCAATCTTTTACATATCTTATGGGTGTAGTCCAACATTTGGAAAAACACATTAAATACTACAACAAATACAAATGGATGAATAGATACAAGTAATTATTTTATAATGCTATATTAATATGAATATTTATTAATTATCAGACAAATATACATTCTTATTTGGAAAGCATTTCAAAAAATCAGTTTAAGAGCGAACATATGGCATATTATCCTCTCTTTTTATAATCTGCTGTGAAGGACAGCCAGGGCCCATGCCCGGCTGGGACGCCCCTTTTGTGTATGTTCCAGGGAAGCATGTATGGGCTGCACAGTACCTCCCTCAGACCACTTGGTCGGAGCCCCCCTGGGTGACTGTGGTGCCTCAGATACCCACAGGGCTCCATGGGAGATGGAGTTCTCCACAGCCTTGCTGGGATATGGGGGGGCCACCAGGAGGCACTGCAGGGGTTCCTGGGCCCGTCTGGGCCGCAGTTCAGCCACACCCAGAGGTGCAATCAGAGGCAGGTGGTCAAGCCCCTGATGCACTTCTGGGTGAACTATAAAAGGGGCCAGCAGCCATCACTCTGAGAGCCTGAGTCGGGAGGAGGAGGACAACGCTTGCCGGGAGGAGTGCGGGTGCAAAAAGTAGTGTGTGTTTTGTTTAGGTACTTTTGGGAATGTTTACTGCCTGTGGGACACGAGGAAGACGTGCCCGACAGGTGAAGAAAAATAAAAATTCATTTGCTTTTATACTTGCCTCCGGAGTCAGTCAGTGTCAGATCGGCACATATATAGCGCCTTTGTTACATTACTTTTAATTCACAATACAGTATAGAATAATAATGAAGTTGCATTACAAATTAAATTTAAACCAAAGCTTGCAAGGAAAAATGCACTTACAGTGCACAGTAACTGTGTACAAGTTTAGTAGAGCATGTAAAGAAGACAGAGGTGCAAGTTGTGTAATATTCCTCTAAATTATTTAAAATGACAAAGCTTTATTTAGGGAGTTCAGTATACAATCTGTAAGTATTTTGAGGTAAGTGCTGTTACCTAGAATACTAGGCTATTACACACTGCTTTCAAAGATTACATAATAGTTTCTTCAGTACACAAAATGATAAAACAGCATCATACCTTGTAGAACACTCTTTGTGATGGCCTCCGTGTGGTCGACCAGCAAATCAGCCTTTGCAATTGCAACCAGTGAAATGTAGCTTGACATATTCCTACATATTTCCTTGTTCCCCCTTTGTAAAAATTTCATAGCCACTGGTACAGCTAAAGCCATCACCTGAGGTTTGTTGTAATGCTGAAAAAAAGGAATTATTTGGACACTGTAGTCACTTTAAAATTATGTTTAGTAATTGAAGCAAAATTCACCTCTTGATAGATAATATCCATGCTTCAGTATGAAGAAAGAGAATAGCTAAAAGGTTTGATGATGCTCTGCTGCAGAATCTCATACAATCATACAAGCCCCTCTATCCATGATTTTACTACTTTACTGAACCCTAGGAAGGAACCAACACTGGTTGGGAGGCCATTCAACTGTAGAGTACATGCACACTCATTCAAAGTCATTTAACTTAACAGATACAACAACTGGTTGGGAGGCCATTCAACTGTAGAGTACATGCACACTCTTCAAAGTCATTTAACTTAACAGATACCACACGTTATTGGCATGTGGGAGGAAGACCACAATGCTAGCAGCAAATGTCACACAGCCATTGTCCAAGTCAGCATTCAAACCCAGTTTCCTGGATTTATGAGCATTGAACAATCATCCACATCGTATAATAACTTCTATGTTAAAATGCGTGAACAAGTACAGTGGGAGGCCCTAATAAGCAAATAAACGCCTCAGCCCATTCATCTAATCGGCATTCACATCATGCTCAAAATGTCAAGCACATACTTACAAGTGAAAGTGGACCAGGCTTTAGAAATTGATAAATCATTCACTGTTTTTTTTAAAATCCTACTCCAGCTGAGGGCAAGACCAACATATCTGCTGAGATTCCACAGCTGCATCAAATAGTTAGAATTATCTGTGCTTTGCAATGTATGTTGCTCTGGTCTTTACAATGAAAGGTTCTATATATAATAAAGACAGAATGAAGTGAGCTCCCAAAAAGAAGTGAAGCTGCAGAAGGTCGTCAGTCAAACAAAAGTTGCACACTTCAACTCTCCCTCTTTTGCTTTTTTTATTTGATTTTGTTTATCAGATGACAATTTTCTGTTTTTTTTTCTTTTAATCTGTTTTATCTTTGACATAGAAATTCCTTTTGAGGCTGTACTCTGCAGATTATAACAGAATACACTGTAAAGTGCTCCTTGCCATTTCCATAAGGAAGTCTGCCATGCTAAGAAAGAATTGAAATACGTTTAGTCTTGCCACCATGTTCTCGATTTGTGGAAGTTGATCATGCAGCGTTAACTGCATGGAGCTTAACAAAGCAAATATATTAAAAGAACTGTGAAAGTATTCAATCATGAACACACCTAATGCAGAATGTAAGCCTTGTTTTAATATGTGTCACAGCACCACCTACTGGTGAGTCTTAGCATCATAAATGAAATAAACATACAACATCTTGTTTTCCCTTTTTCCCCCCATTAATGTTTCTGGATTTGTACATGTCCATATGCTGAGGAGGAGAAACAAACGAATAAAAAAATCTCTACCAAACCTTTTAAGTTTGAGTATATGATAGAAGTCCCAGTCTACCAGGAGTGCGGGCAGTTTTGGAGCACTTAGCTATTACAGCCACTGCAGTGGTAACTGTGAGCCATATTATTAAATAAAATTAGTTTATTTATATATTTACTTTTGAGGTGGTGAATGTTCCTACCACTAAATGTTATTTCATTTTTGACTTTTAAAATACAATAAAGTCAAGGCTCAGGGAAATATTGGTATCTGCTTGTTTGTGCTGTAAGTTTTTGGTATTTTATTATTATTATTATTATTAGTAGTAGTAGTAGTAGTAATAATAATAATAATAATATAAAATATGTCATTATAATTTGTACTATTCTCTTGTGGGATTTTAATTGTGTAAAAGAAACCTCAAGATAATTCAGAATTGGTTAAAAATACAATATGTGTTTACCATCTGATGAGACAATCTATTAGTTTAGTTTCCTTGTGCAACACATTCATACAATGTTTTACAAAAATAAATGCAACACAAAGTATAAAAATAATGAAAATGAAATACTGAGACATTGGAAGAATCACTGGAGAATCACATAGAATCAGCAGAAAGGCCATTGAACAGATAATTGCAAGTATGCAATAAAAAAATAATGGTGGCAAAGCAAAATATTTATGTTTCCAAAATAAAAGTGCAATTATTACTTCTGTAAATTCTATTTACAGCAAATTCTGAGAAAGGTCAGCTGCTGCCATGTTTGGTTTCAGTTCTAGTCACAGAAGAGAAACAGGTTCAAAGAGAAACAGTATGAGGGACATGAGAATCTCCTTCAGAAATAGGCTGACTTTATTGTTAAAATTCGGATATCATAGCAGCATGTAGTGAAAATCCATCCATCCATTATCCAACCCGCTATGTCCTAACTACTGTGTCATGGGGGTCTGCTGGAGCCAATCCCAGCCAACACAGGCGCCAGCCCACCTCAGACACACACACGCACACCAAGAAAACACTAGGGACAATTTAGGATCGGCAATCCAACTAACCTGCATATCTTTGGACTGTGGGAGGAAACCCACACAGACACGGAGTGAACATGCAAACTCCACGCAGGAGGACACGGAAGTGAACCCGAGTCTCCTAACTGCGAGACAGCAGCGCTACCACTGCACTACTGTGCTGCATGTAGTGCAAATGTTCAGTTTAATTTAGTGTGTTCATCTTCTAAAGAAAAATACTACTTTTACAATTTTAAACTCTGCACTCTATACAATATTTTCAAATACCACACCATTAAAATGTAAAACAAAAGATATGCAACACCCGAAAGGTTTCTCTATGAGGAGATACCCTAACCATTGGGCAAACAGACTGAAAATTTACTGTAGGCTGATGGGTACTTGAGGTTTTAATACTGGCTTGGTCACTGTCAGTGACCGCATTATTTTGCACTACTAAACAGTAACCCACAGTCAGGACACTAGGATGGCTTGCATATAAAACATTTGATATATTAGAAATGGTAAAATATTGAAATAATTCAAATAAAAGAGAGTGGACAAAAAAACCTTTAAAGTTTGGGGATGAAATTGTAATATAAACAATGAAGTAAATAAATGTAAGGGTCTGGTGGAAAGTATAAACTAGAACAGCCCATATTCCATAAAATAATTACCAAAGGGTAAATTATACTATTATTAAACCACAATAGCAAATCTAAAATGTATGATGGTGCAGTGCATTACGATTTATGGAAAGTCAGAGACATATTTTTTAAACTACCTTTTTTCATTACAGCATTCACAAACGTATAAGCTAAAGCCAAAGTGTAACATAACAGCATTGGGTCTAAGTCAGGGTTACATTTGAAATTGCAGTATATTCACTGTGCAAATGTAAAGACCAAAATAAAGACCAAATAAAGCTTTACACTATCTTAATTTATTAATTCATCTTTTTTATTTTTAGAACCTACTCATTTCAGTACACAAGTATGGGAAGAGTAGTATCATTGGGCACAGGAACCATTCCTGAAGAGGATATAGATATGGCAGAAAATATTTTGTAAATGAAGAAGGGTTTTAAACAATTGTTATATATGAATTTCAAGCATTCCTTTATTTACTCCAACAGGTGGAGACCAAAGACAGTCCCAGCAGCATCTTGTCCTGCCTTGGAAGAGTGTCAAGTCAACTGTAGGGCTGCACATTAATCGTTGCAGAATAAAATTTACTAATAAATAAAACCAATAATTCAGTATTTATATAACTGAAAGTGCACAGTAAAATAATTACTAAATCTATCTCATGGCTCAGAAATGTCCAATCATTTTCAAAAATTAGAACTTGTTTCCTCTTACAATACAACATTTTTTGTGATCAATATTTTATTCAAACAAAATGTGTTCACAAGAAGAATGAAGACAAGCCAATTAAGAACTAAACAGTTTAACTCAATAGTGCTCTCCCCACATACCTCCCAACCCCATGAATGCCCTAATCATAGCCTAGGAGCAAAAAAAAAAAACCAAAAACAAACAGATATATGGATAATGTAAGAAACTAACCACACTGGCCAAGCAAGCCAGAATAATGAAAAGAACATGGCTGGTCTGAACCATCACAATAAAATATTGATAGAGCACACTTGGGCACACAGTAGCAAACATCTAGTTCTGATTTTAATTACCTTTTTTAAAATATACAACTATGTATTTTTTCAATTTATGATGCCATAGCACTAGTAAAGTAATAACAGAATGGATTTGTCGCCCTCAAAAGGCCACACTCAAAAATGCAAGAGGTTTGCAATAAGTGAAAACAGAAGCATAGTTACACACACTCTTATGTATTAGCTGATAAATCAGTTGGTGTAAATAAAAAAACAGTAATTAAACTCTGACTAAAAGACTGGATTAGAAATCAGCATCAGCCACAGAGTTTCCACAAACACAAGCTGCTTTTTGATTTTTTTTCTTTTCAATTCTTGCCACACAACCATGCAACAACACCAGAAATATTGTGAGACATACCTGTAAAATGGAGCTCATAATGTCAGATGCAATTTTTGCATGTGGTGTGTCCTCATTTTTTCCTTCTGTTTTTAGGTTGCACTCCAAACATGATTCCCACAGTGAAACAAGAGCAAGTGCATGTTGCTCAATGGTGTTAGTTTCACGGATGGCTGTAGTTATTCGTGTAATACAGATCTCTATGACTGCCTGGTCATTGTCATTGGTCAAGTAGTCCTTTAAAAACATATTAAAGTGATTATTTGTTTTATCACTTCTAATTCTTCTAAGAGAATATCAAAATATATAGGCAGTGCTATAAAGAGCTGATGGAAGTTCACTTACACGTTCCACTATAAAACTTAACTCAGCAAAAGAAAATATTCCTTCTCCGTCTCGCTCATAGATATTTTATTCTATTATAATACATACACTAAAGGTATGCATCATGTTTTACAACAGGTTTATGGTAAAACCATTCTATGACATCAACTGTATGTGAAATGTAAGTAAACAAAACAAAGTAATAAATCAATGAGAAATTATCCCATTCGGACTGGCCTGCTGCTGCAAAAATCAGATAAACAATGCATTAGAGAAAGAAATGACAAAAGATTTGAAAAAAATAATACAATCATTGAATTTTAGTATGTAAGCACAGCTATACACACTGTTATTAAAACTAACATACAATTTAAAATGACAGAAGATAGACCTCCAAAAAATGGTTTTATGATTTGTGACAGAAAACCCTAAGATCTCCCTTTTTTCCTAGGGTGGCTTTAAAGAGTACAGAAAGTTCTGTCTGCATTACCATCATGTTAAAGGGACAAGCAGGACGTATTGTTGAAGGTAGTACAAACAGTCCATTGCTGAAGGTTGTCCATAGCAATGAATAGATTCTAACCTCTGAGATGTATTGTCTCATAATCTGAAGGTGTATTTGTTAACCCATGAAGGGCATCACATCTCTGTAGAGATTACATATCACTAGCTGCAGCTGAATGTTGTATGTTGTGAATAAAATGTTAACCTCAACAATAGTGGAAAGTGTTAATAAAGGCAATATAACAGTCTTGCACAATTCACTAGTAACATTGCCTCAGCTGTCATGGTTGGGGGGACACATGTTACCTTTATCCATCCCTTCATGGCCCCATTCTATCTTTCTCCCTCTCTCTCTGTCTACAATGAAGGAAGCATGGTAATTCCTGTAATTTCAAAGACCTACACCAGAACTATTACCAGCCTCTATGGCTTCTTTTTGCCTATTGGTTGCATCCTAACAGTTCACTGTCAGAATACCAGTAGTCTGTAGAGCTGTGTATCTTCCGTCTTACCCAAATGTAGTGAAAAGTTGTTTTATCTCTGTGTCATGTGATAGTATGTCTATCTTAGCATTCTTTGTTATGTCCTTGCTTGTAGTGAACCCCTTCCAGCTGAGTCACACCATCGCAATATATAAACAATACAGAAAGGCATTACTTCTAATAAAGGACAATGTTTCATTGTTAGATGAATCATGGGCGTCCTTTATTTACACTAACAGGTGGAGCCCCCACATGCCTTGTTTAAAGCATCATGGCATCATGAAGAATTCTAACTAATTTTAAACACAACAATCAGCATACAGATAAATATTATGGTCCAGAAATACTACTCTGCTATTAAGCATTATGCAAAATCCAAAATAGTTAATCATTAAGAGTCATGGTTAAAATAAATAACAGTGCTTACATGAAAACTGTTATCAGAAAATAAAATCTAAATTAAACATTATATATGATCTCATTTTCTAATTGGAATGTATTGGTACAAATGCCATGACATCCTAGTTAAACAGACAGACAGTTTCAAGTAAATTTTTCTCTCACATAGTCTGTTGTAGAGCATGCTCGATGGAAACAGAAGCATAAGAACACTTCATGACCAATCAAGCTACTCAGAGAATATTCTGTGAGACACCATTGGTATCAAAAAGTTAAGCTGACATCTGACTAGGTGCAAGAAACAGGCAGAATTCAATCAGTCAGCCAGATATTAAAGCCAGTTGTTAGTCATGCAACATGTACAGCTTAGCTTGTCTGGCCAACAGTAACGGTAGCTTTACTTGTCAAAAAGCAAAGTTAACTGAGAGTTGGTTGAAAAATTGTGTACTTTGGAGGAATGCGTTTAGAATCTGTTAGCCAATAAGCAATCAGGCTAAACAAAAATGTCATTGTTTTTGTTTGTTTAGATAATTTGGCCATTTTTGATTCAGGTTCAGTCTCTAGAGAACCCACTGTAGTCAGTGAATGGCCAAAGTCAACAGTATAAACTTTCACAGATGAAAGAGGGGTATAAGTCAAAAATTAAGTTCCTTGGCGCCCTAGTCACAATGCAGACCTAGAATCGGTATTCAACATTTAGCAATACGTGTTCAGATTTACAATATGAAAGTACTCATAATTGGTGATTTAATACTGTAGAAGAAAGTTAAAATGCCTCCCATATGCAAAGGTTTCAAACAATGGGACTAAAAAAAGACTCCCTGGCCATCAAAAAAGCTTTCACCTCATTGTTGTATGTTGGTGCTAATTATATCTTTTCATAATAATCTGAAATATAAAAAAATAACTTTATATATACACTATGTGCAACAACCTAAAATAAAATGTTACAATTTAATTGTGTCTGGTTCCCTACCAAGATTATATAGAATTGAATTGATCTACAACAGACTGTTTCCTTCCCTGATTAGAAGTGACCAAGTATGTAAATAAAGGTATAGCCTTTGAAAATAATTTGGATGATTTTTGGAAAAGACTTGGATTTTTAAAAGAGATGGTGGTATTTATCCTAAATGGGGGATACGTTAAAATTTATTCCAGAATATACCATCAAAATTGTATAGCTGACTCATTAGAGCACCATCAAGGTTGCAGTCTTCTGATCTTCAATAGCAGGCTGTAAATTATCCAATCTATTATTTTTCAGTATTTGCTGCCCACAATCCCAGTAAATGGGTAATTTATAAGACTGATTATTTAGAAAAGTTTAAAATTAAATGATAATCAACAAACAGAGATCATAATTAGACCACCAGAATTAACATCATCTCATGTAACACGGATTCAGACCCTGTTAAAGGTTTAATTAAAAACAGCTGCTTTCATGATCCTCTCTGAATATTATTTTAGACTAAGAGCTGGAAACATAAATAACCCTTATGTACGGTCTAGAACAGTTTCCAGTTGACAAATGGGAAATCTGAATATGCATAAACATTAGCAGCACGCATTTTATGAACTCTTTTATTAATCAAAAAATTGCTACTATAAGGTCTCAAATTCCAAAATCGTATTGCAAACCTGCTTATCTGGGTCCGGATCACAGATGTAGCAGTCTAAGCAAAGATGCCCTGATATCTCTTTTTTCTGCCAACTGCCCTGCTGCAGTCCAACACCCACTGGAAACAAATCTGTTTTACTGCTGGCAATGGAATCCAAGATTTTGCTCTAGTTGTACAAGGACTGAATAGTCCACAACAGCAGGCCCAATGTCCCATATTCTTGAAGCACCTACTAAAAGACACCCCTAAGGACACTGTTGTTATACGTTTTCCAAGCCCACAGCCTACATGCGTTTTCCTCTGGGTACTCTCTTTTTCCTTCCACATTCAAAAGATATGTGTGGCATCTTAGATTAAATAGTAATTCTAAACTGGTCTCATGTGAGTGAGAGTCTGTTTAAATGGACTCTGCAATGGTGTCCCATATGCAAGATTCATTCCTGCCTTCCATTCCAGTTTAAGAATGTAAAATTATGTTATCTGAATACTAAGAAAGGGAACTGTCTTTTAATGTATACTTCATTGTATCTCATATCAGCAACTTTATGATTTAGCTTTCTTAATGACATGTAGTATTTCACTCAATAGTATCTGCATTTTTGTTACATGTCTAACAAGATGTTTGTTTTAACCAATAATATTTTCAAAATAAGCCTTCAGAATATGGTTCTAATAAACATTGACAAGTATAGTACTTACTGATGATGAAGATATCTTTTTTATTTGTTCAAGAGCTTCAGATAAACTATCTTTAATTTCAGTATCTTCCAGTGAAAACAGGTCTCCAGCTCGAGAGAGGTCCCTTTGTCCCAAAACAATGCTGAACAGCTGATGCATAGCTGGTTTAGCAGGTGGAGCTCCACCAGCCAGTGTGGTATGCTATATATATATATATATATATATAAAACTTTCAAAGTGAAGCAAGGATACACTCCAAAACTTTACATTGTCTTATGGATTCAAAATCTTCAGCTGGTTAGAATTTGCCTGCAAGAATAACATAACTATATTACATTCAACATTTAAATAGCTATGTATGCCTAATATGAACAAACAAAAACTGAATTAAATGAATGTCATATACACCTTATATTCTGTGATAATTTCATTCTTTCCTTGCATCTACTGTATAATTATTAATCTGTTGTAGTAAAATGTCAAACGTAGAAGGTACAACTGATTCAGATTTCTACATTGGGAACATTAACAGGATTAATATCTTGCTAAGAATATTCCTGTACGTAATGACAATGCAGCTAAAATTCATAAAACCATATATCACCTGTTTACAATAGCCATGAAGAAACAAATATAGATCTATTCTGCCAGAAAGAGTTGACTGATTTTATTTGTTTTAATAAGGGACCAGAAGAAGAGATTTGAGTCAAACGATAAGCAAAGATTCATAACTGGGATAAATATACAGTGTCATCAAGCCAAAACACTAAATTATTGTCAAAAGTACATAGAGTAGATGTTGTTTTACCAGGAACACTAACTTATTTGCAACACAGAGACAACCACTACACAAAATGTCATTGCGCTCCACAAACAAAGTCACAACAAAAACAACACAAAAGTAATTCAACTATGCTCAATTTTATTTAAAAGAATAATGGAAGATTTTCTATCCTCATGTCCTAAAATCTAATATAAGAATCAAACAGTTTATTGAAAAACAATAGAAAATCAACAAATAAAATAACATTTGTAACCAAAACATAAGATCTAAGAGGTTGCTAAAGATAATTTATTGAAGTTTCACACTAACACATTTCACGTTGGCAATATGGCACTGGATACTGACATAAAATGCAAGTACAAGCTCATACAAACATTTAAAGCTATTGTAAGGTAAAATTGGGTTAAGGTAGCATGTACAATGTGTAAGAGCTTACAAGTGCTTATAGATTACAAATTGTAATTGTAACCTATCTTATCCATGTTATTCTCCTCCTAGATGAACTTAAAGTTTTCTATGACCACTTTGATCACCATATCAAAATCCCTCCTGTGCATGTCCCTATAGCACTGCATGATTCAGTCATCTCCATGTCCAGGCATGACATAAGAACAATTTTTAAATGAGCCAATGTCCGTAAATTAGCAAGTACTAATAGACTGTCAGGGCATGTTTTAAATACCTCTAGCAACCAACAACCTGGTGTACTTTACTGACATTTGTAATTCCTCACTGAAAGAGCCAAAGGTTCCCATCTACTTCAAAAACACAACAATTATTCCTTTGTCAAGAAAAATAAAAGTGGACATAAAAGTGGCACTAACTCCCAATGTTATAAAATGCTTTATGATACTGGTGCTAGGTCTTGTTCTTGACAGCATGGACACACATCCTATTTTCTTTATAAAGAATAAGGAGAAGTGGGTCAGCAGAGTTAAAATTCTTGGAGTCACATTTCTATATTATGCACAACTCTTCTCAGCTGTTGTCAAGAAAAAAGAATTGCCAATGCCTTCACTTCCTTAGACATTTAATAAATGCTTGGATGTGTCCATTTAAGATCAGCTTCTATAGGTGTACAGTGTAATTCATCCTTACTGGATGTGTAGCATCTTGATATGACAGCTAAAGAGTGGTCATCAGAAAATATTACTGGTATACTAGCTAACTTTTATGGCATACTGTATATGTCACAGACTGTGTCAGAAATGCAAATAGTAATAATTGAAACCCTTATCATTATGCACAGTCACTTTTCTCCCTCCTCCATACTGGCAAGCGGCACAGTACCATTAGCAATTTACACCACTAGATTCACGGACATTTTTTACCCTTGGCTTAGTATTTTACTCAACATTTGTTCATAGAGTGAACTTCATCAGCGTATTTGATATGTACCAATGATCACTAAGAAAGATTCCTTATAAACTGAACTCTTTTAAATTTAAGAAAGAGAAACAAATTAGCATAGTAACAAAAGACTATATTTAACCTCACTAAAAATTATTACTTAGCTCAGAAAAATAAGGATACAACCTCTGATGTACAAGTTCAATCAATGAACTTTTATCACACTATTTATAAAATTCACCATCATAATGCGCCTTACAGAACAAACAAAGATATATTTCAACAACATGTTACAATTAAAGGTTAAGTGTTAATGAGTAAGGAACATCTGTACTGCAGAGCAGAACACCAGAAAAGCTTGAGAGACAAAAGAGCTGAATTACCTATAGTTGTTAGACTTTGTAAGAAACAATGACACAACAAAAAGAATGTAAGCAAACCATTACTCTTTGTAAATTACAACAAAGCATTTAAATTATGGGTTGAGCATTCCTGTTTTCTGAACCTGAATGGATTACAGGATTGTGGGGAGCCAAAACCTATCTTCATGACACAAGACATGAGGTGGGATGCAAACCTAAATAAGATGTTAGACCATCATGGGACACAAACCCAATAACACAATCACAATCATAGACATCTGGACAATTAAACTAACATGCATTACTTTGGGAGGAAATCTCAGAACAAGAAAACTCACATAAATATAAGGAAAAAATAAAAACCTTTTACAGACTGTGGCCAGGCAGACCATTTAAACAGCTTCCTACAGATATAAGGCAGCAGTTCTAATTTTAAGCATTCTGAACCAATAGTCAGTAAAAAGCACTTAAAAAACTACATTGAGCCTAATTGAATCAAAGCCCCATCATAACATCTTTTTCCAGAACTGAACAGAGAATTAGACTGGAAAAAACTCAGCTGGAGCAAATCCAGCAGTCACTGAACAGGTTTAGAGTACACTGACCTTCTTTATCACATGAGCTGTTGGCTTTCTAATAGGCATCTGCTTTGAAAAGGTAAGAGGCGTAGATTTCAGCATGCCTCACGAAGGTTTTACCATTGAGGATGTAGATGATGAGCTCAGAATGTAATAGCCACTATGACCTTTTGCATCTTTGTTGTTATACCTGTCACAACATAGCCAGAAAAGAATGTAAGATACAGTATTATGTTAGGAAAAGGCATTCAGCCATTTATTACAAAAACAAATACTTTTGCTGTTAAACAGAGACTGAGAAGCAGTGTATAGCCCTCTACTCTTCCCACTTATGCAATTCCCATCTGTACTCCAGATTGTGACTCTAGAGCTGTAACTTGGATGCACTCTGTCACTTACCAAAAGAAACTGGCAGTGCTGTGCTTATTCATGTGAAACACAAAGTGGCATTAATCACATTAAGCTGGCAAGCAAGTGACTTTATTTTCACAACAGCTCTAATTTCCAGTTCACTGAACAACTATTTCAATTAAATTGACGCCTGATACTGAATAACGAAGCAGTTCATTTGGATTGTAGTTTTCTTTTCATGTTTTTCAGAAACTCTTGTCTTTAAATACACAACGTAAAATAAATTGACTTCTGATTAATGAACAACTGTTAATTATAAAACATTTTCTACATGACTTATTTCAAACATGTTTCCAAACTTTCAGGTTCAACCCTGCATGTTCACTTAATTAGTAACAAATTAAACCAGTCTTCTGCACCGTAAACCATTAAAACAAAAGTCTCAGTGGAAACAACAGAAAGACTTTAAATTGGTCATGTTATTTTATTAATATACTAAGAGAGAGGATTTTTTGAAAAAAAAATAGAGGGGTCATGAGAATTGGAGTTCTCTTCTATAACATAACTTATGAAGCTGTGCAGAACATTATACTAATATAAGTCATGTAAATCATTACATGCACTTAATTATTTGAACTTTTGGTGTAGTAAGTTAAGTTAATTATAAATACTATGTTGAAAGCATATTTGAAAATTCATTTAGTAAGAACCGCCATGTCTAAAAAGCTTTCATGAAAATACAAATACGTTATTTGGTTCCTGAATCTGTGTGGATTTTCCAGCTTTTCCCTGTGTCAACATCAGTTTTCTTTATACACTTTAGATTCTAACATTTTACAAATATAAGAATTTTAGGTTTAAAAGCAACTCTAAATTGACCCTGTATATGTGAATGAGGTTATTGTGCATGGTCAATGTGTATACATCCATCCATCCATTGTTAGAAGTTAGAAACATTAGAACACTCTAGACGAGAACAGTCTATTAAACCCAAAAAAGCTTGCCAGTCCTATCCATATATTTCTTCCAAAAAACTTCAACTCGAGTTTTGAAAGTCCCTAAAGTCTTACTGTCTACCACACCACTTGGTAGCTTATTCCAAGCGTCTCTCATTCTTTGTGTAAAGAAAAACATCCTAATATTTGTGCCAAATGTATTATCTTGATGAACTCATTTTAAAATAACAGTCTCTATACTCTGTACTAGTTGCATTCATAATTTTAAACACTTCAGTCATGTCACCTCTTAATCTTCTTTTGTTTAAACTGAAAAGGCTCAGCTCTTTTCATATACCCTCATAATTCATCCCCTGTAGCCCTGGCATCAGCCTGGTTGTTCTTCTCTGGACCTTTTCTAGCACTGTTATGTCCTTTTTGTAGCATAGAGACCAAACCTGCACACAGTACTCCAGATGAGGCATCACTAGTGTGTTATAAAGCTTCGGCATAACTTCCTTGAACTTGTACTCCACACATCGTGCTATATATCCTAACATTCTGTTAGCCTTCTTAATGGCTTCTGAGCACTGTCAGGAAGTTGATACCTTAGAATCTACCACGACTCCTAAATCCTTCTCAAAAGGTGTACTCTCGATTTTCCGACCACCCATTGTGTATTCAAACCTAACATTTTTACTTCCTAAGTGTAATATTTTACATTTACTGACATAAAATTTCATCCTAACTGGGAAAAAAAAATCCGAACACATTTCTCCAGTTTTGATGTCACTACACTGGTTGCCTGTGTCTTTCAGGATTGACTTTAAAATACTGCTTATGGTTTATAAAGCCTTAAATAATCTCGCTCCATCTTATATATCAGAATGCCTGACACGTTATATTCCAAATCGTAGCCTTAGATCTTCAAATGAGGGTCTCCTTATAATTCCAAAAGCTAAACTTAAAAGAAGTGGTGAGGCGGCCTTCTGCTGTTATGCACCTAAAATCTGGAATAGCCTGCCAATAGGAATTCGCCAGGCAAATACAGTAGAGCACTTTAAAACACTGCTGAAAACACATTACTTTAACATGGCCTTTTTATAACTTCACTTTAACTTAATACTGATACTCTGTATGTTCAATTCTTCATAATAACTATTCACAGTGGCTCCAAAATCCATACTGACCCCTACTCTCTCTTCTGTTTCTTTTTTCGGTTTCTTTGTGGTGGCAGCCTGCGCCACCACCACCTACTCAAAGCATCATGATGCACCAACATTGATGGACTGAAAGCCAGAAGTCTACGTGACCATCATCATCAGGTCCTTCCATGAAAACCCTAAATACAAAGAGGACTGTTTGACTAATGTTAGGTAGATTGCCCAGAGGGGACTGGGCGGTCTCTTGGTCTGGAACCCCTACAGATTTTATTTTTTTCTCCAGCCTTTGGAGTTTTTTTTTGTTTTTTCTGTCCACCCTGGCCATCGGACCTTACTCTTATTCTATGTTAATTAATGTTGACTTGTTTATTTTTTATTGTGTCTTCTATTTTTCTATTCATTTTGTAAAGCACTTTGAGCTACATTTTTTTTGTATGAATATGTGCTATATAAATAAATGTTGATTGATTGATTGATCTGCCACAAGTCTGCCCAAGCCTGTATGCTATCCAAGTCCTTCTGTAATGATATAAACGATTCTAAATTATCTAATAATCCACCTATCTTGGTATCACCTGCAAATTCAAGCAGCGTGTTACTTATATTCCTATCTAAATCATTTATATATATTAAAAGTAGCAGCGGCACCACTGACCCCTGTGGAATAAAACTCTTAACATCGGCCAGTTCTGATAAGGAGTGTTAAAATCACTCCATCCATTTTAGGATCAATGGGTGACCACCACCTATCTCAGCAGCATAAGGCAATAATATAGCTTTTGCATGTTTGGGAGGTAAAGTACTAAACTCCATATGGAAAGAGGAGAGTCAAGATTCAAACTAAGTCTTGCAGAGCTGTTGCCACTCTTTTACTTGTAGCACATCATATGTACTGTTATTAACTCTTCAAACAGATAGTGTTTAAATGAGAAAAGGATATGGTAATTTTGGATTAGCCATATTTTCTCATAACTGCCCAAACTACACTAAACCACCTGCGATTACAATTTAATGGAAAATTCACCTAAGCAGTAATGTAACCAGCATACGCAACAAAAAAGAAATATTCAAATTTTATTGTGAAATACAAAGAGATAAAATAAATAAATGCATAGAATCACAATTTGATGCTTTCCAATGGGTAACCTCAAATCCCCAAAGTCGTACGCATAAGGTTAACTGGAATTCATAATTGGCTACTTTTGAGTGTGGGCATAGGTGTGAGCATTCAGCTAGTGCTGTGTCCAAGGATCATATCTACTAGGGGTCAACTGCTTCTGGGATAGGCTTTGGCCCCAAGCAATTATTATTTGTTGTTATGGTGTATATGCAAAAACAGTCCAGTAGCATTGCATATTAAGAACTGTAGGGAGAGCACATTTAGTTATCACAGATAGTATTACTGCAGCTAACAATTAATTTATGCTAGAAGATTTTTGCAATATGCAATGTATATTCATTATTTCAAAAAATGGTGCTTTTAAATTTTTATTTTCTTGATGGGGTTATTATAATTTAATGCATCCTATTATTTTAATTTATTATAGATTATCCACAATATTTAAAAGTACAGTAAATAATAAAACATGACTTGAAACAGTTGACTTGCCATAATTATAAAAACATGGAAAAAAATAATTCAATTTAACTCATGTACAATATACAAAATATTCTGCAGTAGTAGTCTAGCATTCTAGTTGTTAGATATGAGTGGACCCTGAAATGTAATACCCAAAAAACATGAATGAAATGGTAAGGAACATGAAATAAAAGCTTTAAAACGGTTCAGTGATGTGTGCACTTAGGTAAGCAAAGCAGACAGACACACCTCCCTTTATCTTTCCTTTGGAGGGAAAAAAGAGGTCTTTTGTGAGCTTGAACATTATGCATTGCAAGCCAGCTGAAGTTCAAGGACAACAAAAAAAAAAACTGATGTACAGTACGGGAAAAAGTAAATATTAAATCTGAAGATATTAAACCACCACAGACTGAAATGTCAACAATAATAAAATTACTGAAAAACATCCATAAATAATGTGCTGCTGAAATTCCATCCAACTATTTTCTAAACCTGTTTTCTCTGCTACATTTTCACCAAAACCCAAAGTTTACAAACAGGTGCAAAGGAGGAAGAAGTCATTTCTGAATGGAATGCATGCAACTAGACTAGCTTACATATTTAAATAATGCAACATATTGGGCAAATCATCCTGAAAACATGTCCTTGAACTGTGGGAAGAAAAAACAGAATACAAAGAAAATTCCCAGTTCTCCTCAGACTGGGAGAACAATCAGTCTCTATAAGGCTCCTCAATTAGCAGTGAAATCAGGACTAAGAGCACTAGGACATTAGTTTTACACTATGCACCAGGGGGTTACACACTAAAATTTGAAGTAATCAGTGTTTTAATTATACTGTGTGAATTTATACCCTTGGTTTGCTGCCTGAAATTTTAATTTTAAAAAATCAACATGCATATTTTACTAACACTATGTTGCTTAATTAAACATTAGGCAATGATTAATAGGCTTGTATACATTCATTTGTGTGTGACTGTATGTGTGTGTTGGCATTAAAACCTAGAGCACATAAGCACACTATAAAAGAACTTAAAGTTGTATATACAGTATGTAGTAATTACAAATGAAAGTATTCATCCAAGCTAGGTCAATTGGTGCATTGAAAGACTCTTTCTTATAAGTAGGAATAAAAAGACAATATAAATCATGAGACTCCTTGTTGGGTTTCACACATACAAAGTTTGGTCTAAAGAAAGAAGCTGGAATTTACCTAAAGTAGGTCACTTATGGATTAAAAGAAAAATGCTTGTTTACAAATTCACATGGCCATATGAAAGGAGAAATGAATGATACCTTTACAACTGAAAGTGTATTCGAAGGAACAAAAGAAGGATAGAAAGAAAACTGCTTGGTTCGTTAATCTAAATATTGTTTTGTAGTTTTTTTTTTTTACAATATATCGGAATCTAATATCCAAACAGTATTTCACTGTGTTTAAAAATGGATGCAAGGACAGACTAAAACACTAATTAAACAACTGATTTCTCATGTTTTCTGGCAGTTGACTGCACAAAGTTTCTTTTTCTACTGCAGGGGTGTCAAACTCCAAATGTCTTAATTTGTAACTAATTACTGTACTCCTGCTAATGGGTCACACTTCTTTTTTAAAATTTTCAATAACTGAGTTATTTTTTCCCTGAGGCACCATTCAGATGCTTTGTGAACCAGGTGAACCAGAACAAATCAATGTTTCTCAGACCTTCCCTTTTTTCTTTTAAAATATTTCATTAGAACAGATATTTTATAATAAACACACAGGTGCAAATGTTATCAGTTTTGAGAATTAGACCACTAAGTCTTTTATTATCAATTTATGATTGTAAAGATTAGGCTACATTACATAAAGCAGCAAACAGAATTTTCCTATGTTAATGTACCATATATTGTAAAAGTTTTTTTTAAAGTTTTGAGCAATCTCCTTAGAATATGTGCAGCATGGAGATGCAGTGATTTGTGTTGTTGCCTAAAAGCTCCCTGGTTGGATTCTTTTACTCATTCACCGTCAGGGTGAAGTTTGCTGATTCTCCTCATTTACTTGTGAGTTATTTCTAGGTATTCTGGTAGCTACTTGCCTAAGTCTACCCAACAACAGCCTCATGCCTCCTGTCCAGATGTTCTCCCTTCCTGACTTAGTGTGTTTCAATACTACATAAACATGATTATTACAATTTCTACAAAGCACATTGGTCTACAAATATTACAGTAAGTTAGATATAATACAAATTCACTAGCCACAAAACACCGTTCTTACTGGCATTAAAAACAAACTATAACTTGTAGCTAATAGTTATCTCATGAATTATTGCTGACTGCATACTTACTTTACAGATCATTTTGCCATGTTGATTTAAAAATTCCAAAGTCAAGGAAATATCAGTGTGAAAGCAAATACAAAAACAAAGCTGCATACATCAGATTACAAAACTAAAATACTTTACTTCCAACATTTATTTGATTTATTACCAGTTAAACATTATCTCAATAACATAAATTGCACACAACTGTAGAAGGCCCTAGCTTACTATTCATTCTTCCCAGCATAACAGAACAAAATACACATTCCAGAGGACAGGCCAAACTGCAACTGCAGAGTCATTGGTATATTTGAAAAAAATGTATTGTTTCTTGATTTAAACTCAGAAGTCTTAGATATTTCCATACAGATTTTTAAAATACACATCATATTCAAATTACCTGTGAATAACTTCAACTACTGATGTGAAGTGTCTTTTTAAAAATGACCAAGAAAATCTACCTGCCTGCAAGCATTTTTCTTCAGCTTCAGCAGTTATTAAATCATTATTACAGAATGATCACTACAACTGTAGCTCAGGTTTCCATGTCTCTGACAGTCATTGAGACTTTTCAATAAGTCTTTTGATGGGTTCAGCTACCCAAGCAGACTGAATTTTTTTTTTAATTCAGGCCTACTCTGAGAGGAAGGCTGTAACACTACATCATTGTGCTCACTGAAGCCATGAATAGAAATGAGCAAAACAATAGGAAGCCCGAGGAAGAAACTTTAAGTAAATGCTGTTGGTAGTTTAGTGTTAACTTTAACACCAGTGTTTCTTTTACAAAGTATTTTTACTGGTCTGTAAGTTAAATCATGCTTTTTCCAAGAAAACTGTATCTTTATGCACTACAATAAGCCAGCACCCTGTTCAGGGTTTTTTTCTCAATGAGCCGACTATACTGTTATAATTATACCACATAGTTAGGCAAGTTATGTATTTTAAAGAAAAGAGATAGATAGATAGATAGATAGATAGATAGATAGATAGATAGATAGATAGATAGATAGATAGATGATATCAGGTTTAAATTAACTGATATTTTTATATACAGTATAGCTCAAAAAAATTCATCCTTGCAGGTCTTCTACCAACAGATGACAGCAGTACAATAAAAGCAACAGAAAATGAATTCATTAAATGCAACATCAGGCTATGATAGATAGATAGATAGATAGATAGATAGATAGATAGATAGATAGATAGATAGATAGATAGATAGATAGATAGATAGATAGAATTTTCTCTGAATGAACTTCTGCTTTTTAAAAGTTTTAAATGCATTAATTGCGAGTCCACCAGTACTAGGAACTGGTATCTACAATTCGTTATTTTATGTACTTAAAAATGAATGCAAGGTCCATCTTAATATCTAAAAACTCGCAACACATTGCCTTCATTATGCCTGGAAATTGTATTATTATAGTTGGAAGAACAGCGCTCGACA
The DNA here is from genome assembly GCF_016835505.1 of Polypterus senegalus. Classification (NCBI taxonomy): domain Eukaryota; kingdom Metazoa; phylum Chordata; class Cladistia; order Polypteriformes; family Polypteridae; genus Polypterus; species Polypterus senegalus. The sequence continues at coordinate 121,523,723 of NC_053154.1, read as the reverse complement.
TTGAACAGACCCTTTTAATGCCTAATAAGTTTCCTCGAAGAGGAATAATGCTTGTGTAGGTATCCGGTAACACGGTCAAATAGCTTTTTTGTTCCAACTACTGTACGTTCTCCGTAAACATCTATGCATAGTACAAAACTACAGCGCCTACCTTTTACATTGTTACCTGTTTCTGAAGTGCGGAAACATGCAGTTTCAAAGCTTGTAAATTTCTGGAGGGGAATTTCACTTATTTTTAAAGGAAACGTTCCTGGAAAAATCTACCTCGCCGCCGATACAGCATTCGCTTAAATGACATCTTGACAAGTGCGAGGATTCAGTCTCATTCATGAAAGTTGACGAATCTTAGTCTGATGGCGCCCCCTAACGGGTTTGTGCCTTAGGGTCCGTCTGTTTTAAAATTAAACACCTGACCGCTTATATTGTAGGACTATTTACTTTTTGTATTACCCTCATATAGTACTTTAAATAAAATCTTCATTGGCCACGTCCTTATAAATACACAAAAATTTAAAAACAAACCCACAGAAAATGATTAATCTAAAATACCGCCATTTGATAACGTTTAAATTAGGTTGCCTTGTGACCAGGTTTATTTGTTCATTTATTTCACTATTACAAATACTTGGTATTGACTCTATGAAACTGAGCAGATTTCTGCTTGATTAAATAAAACTAGTTTTATTAATTTATTTTTTCACCCAGCTTATTTGCTATTACACTTCAGAATTGGCTGTACAATTACCAAAATCCCACACAAGATCCAAACCCTGTTCTTGTTCTTCTGTCTCTTCAACTTTCCCACTTTTATGTGGAGTCTATGTGCCTGATAAATCTTCTTCTACTTTATCCATCCACACAGTGGTTCTTCAAAGCAATGCCATAGGGGAACTATTTTTGATTCCCAAAAAACTCTTCCACGTAAAGGTTCTAGAAAAAAATAGTTTTATTTAGATCTGCAAATAGGTATCATAAATATCATGGATAGATGATAACAGATTTATGAAGTATAGTGGGTCACGATTTTAAAAGGACTCTCACTACGTACAATAATATGGGCTAAGTCCAGGTTTTCAGAATCTGTTAGTTTTCTGCTGGGTAGATTATAAAACATTAAAAATTTCATTTTTTTCTACATATTAGGAAGTTTTATAAACACAAGGAACCAATTTCATATGGGAAGAACTCTTCCTAGAATGAAATGGTTCATTGTCAAGCAATGGTTCTATTGGGAACTACACCACCCAATGAGCAATGTAGTGCCATTAAAGAAACATTATTTTTAAGAGTGCACCTCTGCTTTGGCCTGCCTCTCCTTCTCCTCCGCTGTACTTCCATTCCCATTACTGTTTTGCCCACATAAATATTGTCTTTTCTCATCAGAGTTTTCCTATATGCACATCACGCACCGTGCATGGGGCCTATTATCAAAGGGCCGATAAGGGGCACAGGGGGCACAGACCTCAGCAACTCCACAACTCAGGAGCTCCGCAGGACAGCCAATTGGTTGGCTGCTTGGTTTACCTGACATGAGTCCGGTAACCCTTCCATAACCCTAATCTTAAAGCACAGTGTAGGTGGGCATATCATGTAATATCTCTGACATTTAATGAACAGTACACAGTGACAACCTCCTTAATGGAGCAGAGCTCTGGAGTCCACAAGTAGAATCTGCTGGTTATTGCTGTTTTATGAGTAAAGACACTGGCTGTCTATAAGTCCTCTAAAGCTAGTGTAGACTCATACTGCTCAACTGGAAGAATCCCAAACCACCTGTTATAAGTCAGTAGTTACAGTAACTGATGGTATAGAATATTTGAAATTGGAAAATTTTAAATTCTCACTTAATGGATCTGTTTAAAACTTTTTCTAAAATATGACAAGTTCTAATTAATCAAATCTCAGAATAAGCATTTATATCGGGGACATTCTCCTTTCTTTGTTTGTTTTTAAAGATTTGCTTATGTTGTGGTTTGTCCTCTATTTCTCATGTGTGGGGATTGAATTCTAGTTTGTTAATTCTGACTTGATTGTATGGAATGTTGTTTTCTTCACCTAAAATCAATAAAACTAAATAAAAAAAATAATTGGCAGTCACCTGTTGTGATAATTCTCCGTTAATGTGCAGAGCGACAGCTTCAAGTCAACCAGTCAGGAGCACAGAAATAAATAAATAAGTAAAAACCAAGGCATAAAGAAGTGCACTTGCAGTGTGTTTAGAAATCTAAATTTGTTACATCAATTGCCACTCCTCTAAAGCTAGCGGTTTACTGGAGTATCAGTGGAGTAGCAACAGCATTATTTGCAGTAGTTGTGATGTTGAGTATTTTAACAGATATTATTGGACGCTACAGTAACCAGCTGTCACATGGCTGAAGATGATTTATTACTGCCATATAAACCACAGGACCTATACATGTTGTTAAAGGCTGCTAATGCAAGACAACATATGAGACGCTCTGAGTGAAGTTGTATTGAGGACATTTTGTAAATTTCACCAATGCACAGGCTCTCTTGCTCACCGGTTAGTTATTGGCTTTATTGTGGAAAAGCAACCAACTTTGACATACAAAAGAAAATTGAAATCAAGTGTTAGTTAATTTTATTGGTATCTAACAGTACTGATTTAGTTAATGCATTATTGCTATCTGCTGTCATTGGAAGGACAAAATTAAGTTTAGATACATTCATAAGTGTGGGTGATATATTCACCGTGTTCAGTTTTTAAATATCTAAATATTCAGATTCATTTCGACCCAGTATTGACTGCATTAAGTAAGTTTATTGAGCACTTTCAGTAGTGGTAGTAGTTGTTGTTGTATTTTATATTATTATTAATATTGTTAGACTAGTAGTATTTTATATATTACTATTATTAGTAGTAGTAGTATTTATTATTAGTAGTAGTAGTAATAAAATTATTGTTTTTATTGCATCACATGCTATAAGTGATATTGTTGATTATATGAAGTTACAAAGAGTAACAACACTTTCGATACCCTGGATCATTACTATTATTAGGCTTTTGTTTATAAAACAAATAAATCAATTGGTGTGTAACTGCCGTTAAATACTGTTAAAGTCTGTGTTCTCTGTATTGCAGCAGCTGTCCTAATTGCACATACTAAGTGAAGTTTTTCAATGCTTAAGCTCATCGAGACAAACTTGAACAGAAGTTGTCGTATGATAACCTAAAAGATGTCTTTGCCTCCGGAAAATGTAGACTTGTGCTGTTGTGATATACAACAAAGAGACTCAAACCCCTAAGTATTTTTATTAGAAGTTAGTTATGGTTATGTTTATGATGTGTGCTTCTTTGTTTTTTTCTTATTATTTAGTTGTATATTTATTGTTCAAATTAAAGCTGTTAAAAGAAATGGATTTTTGACTAGAGGGTGGCACTGCTCCTCATCGCATGTCTGTACCACTTCTACTTACTATTCCTGTACCGTCTTAAATATCTCTCCCACTTTTGGTGTACCTCTGATTATCTCATTGCTTATTCTGTTCTTTTGTGTAATTCCACACATCCATCTCAACATTCTTATTCCTGCCGCATCCAGCTTCTTTTTCTGTGCTCCCTGCACTGTCCATGTCTCAGCTACATATATCATTTTTGGTTGTCTTAAAAACCTTACCTTTATTCATTGCCTTAAATCTTTTGATCACAAAATATTCTTACTCTTGTTCTATCCACACAACACTCTGTGGGTTATCTAAGCATCTAATTTTCCATGCCAAGCAACCACTGAGCCAAGATATTTAAATTAATCTATTGATCCTATATATTTAAACTATTCCAGTCTTCAATTGCTCTCCCTGCAGGGTAACATCTGAATCATGATCATCATTAAACCCCAAGTATATTGTCTTCTTCCTATTTACCTTCAGTCCTGTAAATTTCAAAGCCCTTCTCCATTCTTTCGACTTTCTTTCCACCTCCTCTTTCCTGGAGTTACACAACACAATGTCATCAGCAAAAAGCAAACATGAATTAGATGGGTTTTTTTTTATCCCATAAATCAACTCATTCATAAGAAGTAAGGACTTAAAGAAGATCCCTGGTGCAGACCAACTCTGACTGGGATCTTGTCTGCTACCCCAAAACTGCTTTTATCATGAGTCTCCACTCCCTCCTACATATCCTAGGCAATCCTCACATACTTTTCCGGTACCCATTCCTCTCTCAATGCAGAGACTGCATCAGTTGTCCCCCTCTCCAGTATAAAACAAAGCTACACATTCACTATGGTGGTCTCTTCCATAAGCCTTCTTTTCATAACCTTTCCCACATTTTCATTGTGTGTGACATTAGCTGTATCCCACTATAGTTTCCACAATCCCGAATATTTCCCTTCTCCTTATAGATGGGTGCAATCACACTGTTGAGATCCACACCACAACCATGTACTGGAATTATGAGTTCAGAAAACAGAGACAGTTTTATTCCTGATTGAATATCTCACAGGACATTAGTAAAGATATGACATAAGTGATAAAATGCAATCACACCACATGCTCTGAGTCAGATTTCTAATAAGTCTTCATTCTGTGGCCTTGATTTAATACCGAGAGCTTTTGACTTATACTATTAGGTGGATAATTGTAGAGTTTGCTTTTTGAAGTTTAAAGGAGGCCTACACTTTGAGATTCTTGAGATTGCAATATATGACCCGGGATACAAGCACTAATAAATTGTAGACGTTGGGGGGATAAACTACTTACAACTGTATATGTGAGAAAAATTCTTTAGAAATCACCTCTGAGCTTCCCTGAAAGTCAACAAAATGACTTAAGGAACTGGAGTTATATAGTCCTTCAAATTTGATAGTTATGAATCTTACAGCCACATTTTGAGTCAATCTCTTACATAATAAAGAATTTCAGCAACCAGACCAAAAAGCATTGCTTGAGACACATTTATGAACTTGATTTTAAAGATCCTGCAAATTAAGCAACTGTCTTAATTTTGTATTATTTATTTACTGAACAAAATTCACATTCAAATTCACACATAAACACAACTGTTGTTAATTTTGCAAAATAACAGTGCAAATTTTGACATTACAGATCAAAACACTCTTTTTCCAAGGCTTTAAAAGTATGTCCCCCTCAGGGATCAAAGTCTAAAGCCTTAACTACTACACCACAACTCCAAGGAGGTTATGCTCAAGCTTTATAACGCAGTGGTTAGACCTCACCTGGAGTATTGTGTGCGGTGTTGGTCTCAATTGCTATGAAAAAGAGAAGAGCAACTAGGCTTATTCCAGGGCTAGAGGGAATGAGTTCTGAGAAAATAATAAAAGAGCTGAGACTTTTCAATTTAGGTAAAAGAGATTAAGAGGAGATATGATAAAATTGTTTAAAATTATGAACAGAATTAGTACAGTGGATCGAGACTGTGACTTTTAAATGATTTCATTATGAACACAGGGGGCACAGTTGGAAACTTGTTAAGGGTAAATTTTGCAAAAAAACATTAGGACATTTTTCATCACATAGAGAACCTTTGCCCCATGGAATAATTTACCAAGCATTTTGGCAGACAGTAGGATTTTAGGGTCTTTCAAAACTAGACTTGATATTACTTTGGTAGAACGAAGAGGTTAGGACTGACAAGCTTTGTTGGGCTGAATGGCCTGTTCTTGTTTAAATTTTTCTAGTGTTCAAAATGCCTCCAATACTTGGATGAAGGTTTCACTTGAAGGGAATAGATAAAATGTCCCATTACTTTTGAAATCTCTGAACTCCCAAAAAAAGGTCTTTGCACAACAATCTGTTGTCTTCTGTATTTAAGCCAAATCTGTGTCACTTTCTACACCGCAGCCTCTTTAGTTTGATCATCAGTCTCTCTCATCACCGATCCTTGGGGCACCCCTGTGCATGTCTGGTGCATCCTTCACAACTGTTCTTTCTAGGACACACTGTAGGATCTGCCTGAGATGTAGAACTCAAATCATCTGAGAACAGTCTTGGTTATGCCAAGGTCAGAGAGGGTGGTAAGAAGGATATCACAGTTGACCATGTATAAGGCAGAGGAGAGATTTAGAAGGATCAGATCAATGATATGTTAGTAGGTAGCCCTATCAAATCATAGCTGGTCGACCACAGTCAGTAGAGCCATCTCAGTCAAGTAGTTCTGTTCAATCTGGACTGGTTGATATCATTGTTTAGATATTTAGTTTGATCATCAGTCTCTCATATTGCACACTTTCTTAAGGTTACGGCTAATAATATTAACCTATGTGATACTACCACCTACTCTTAACCAATGTCGACTGTCTATAATAAGCAGCCTTTCTATCTCACCTTTCGTAAATATAGTTTAATCTAATTATTATAATCGATCTCCACAATTAACCTTTTATTATTATCTAATCGATTTTTTCACATCATCCTACAAAGTCGGGTACTTTCTAGTCCATACGAATTCCCTAAACAAATATCGATGTAACAGCTCGTCCGTACCAATATTAGTTTAATCTTTTCAGAAGGCGTACTTTCGTGTTTTTTCCCCTCTCCGTTGTGTCGTACGCTATTGAAATAAGCCACCATTGTCACTCTAGAGATGGGCGGGTTCTGGACAGGTGATTGACGGCAGGGTATTCAGAGGTGTACTGAGCTCTGCGTTCCACTAAACTCTGGAAATGTGTCATTATATCTTTCAAGTCCGAGAAGGCAGGTGAAGACTCTCATGACATTATAAATACAATCATGCAGATGATAACGGGGTTAATTGAGAAAAGGACATGACTTTTTAGACGCTGGAGGACGATATGGAACACTGCGAGAGTAGAAAAGCCTGCCTAGCGTTGTGACTGTTTTTTCAGGGCGTTTCCGAGTTTCATTCTATTGGAAGACTGGTGTAAATTATTTCTTGTGGAATAAACGCACCCGTCATTGGACTTAACTTCCATCCGATGTGTGTTTTTCCATTGCGGTCTGCAGTTTCACGCTGTTGCTCTGTTGGGCTATGTTTTAAATGACCTCAGTCCGTCGACCAGTAGGAGCCGCTGTGCCTTACTTTCTGTTGCCAGTCTGCTCCTCTTAACGTCTTCACTTCTACAAAAACACACTGGCATCTAAAGAGTTTTGCTGTTGGGACGCAGCATCCTGTGCGCTAAAAGCATCGATGACAAGCAGTTTGATTGTGCGGATTGGTGGACACACCTTATTGGCATGAGCCGCCCGCGTACCTGGCGTAGGATGCAACGAGTTTGCGCATCTTCACTGCCAGCGCTGCGCTAACTCCCATAAGCCGTGTCATTTGCAGTGTGCTTGATGAGAGCAGTGCATTGTCCTCTCGTATCGACGTGGCTAGTTGAGTGACTTTGAGGAGCATACTGAACGACATTTTGGCTTCATACTTTATTTTTGTGATAACGACCTGCAGTGCTTCTTGCCACGGCCAGCACAGGTAACTGAGTCGCGTAATTGTATTTGTCAAGGAAACGAATAAACTCTTTTTCCCTCAGTTTACCGGATATCGTTTGACTAAATACGGAACTTCTGGTTTTACACCATTTCGGTTTTCATTTCCGTTTATCATTTTAATGGGTTATCGTATTTGCACTGATATAATGGTCCATGATTCCTTGCAAGTCACGAGAGATTCGTGTTTCGTCTTGTGATTTTTTAATACTTCTATTAAAGCCGAAAGTCGATAAATTAAACCAGAATATGATACAAAGTAGACTTAGCGAGATAACAAGATCATTTAAACAGAATATAAATGATAGCAAGATATGTGAATAGTTTGACTGAAAATTTCAATCAGAATAATGAGTTTAATGCACGCTGTAGTCCTATAATGGTAACATCTGTAAAGCAGAGTGGGCGTCAGCTTGAATGACGAGCCACATGCACCCTTATTCGAGTTTATAATGAGAGCCTGGAGGCTATGCATGATATGACTCTGGGATTCATATATAGCACTGAGTATTTTGAATCGTTTGATTGTGCTTGAAAGTGATATACAGTATGATGTAAGGCTGCCGCTCAGGCTATATTTCGGTAGGGGAGGGCGTCTGTTTGATGACGTACAGCTCAAAAGTCCATCCCGTTTCTGCTCCTTTTGCGTGACTGGGTTTAAATTGCATGTCTTACAAATAAGATGGGCATGTGCTTTTTGCAAAATACTGGGAGCGGTGCGCATTGTTCTACCTCCTGTGCTTTGATTTTTAAAATAAGTGGCAAATCCTTGCAAAAGTAGAACTCAAAACTATGGTACTCTACCTTGATAACACCTTGACTTGGGGTATACAGTTAACAGGCACTCTGAACATGGCCTTTTTTAACTTTAATGTTAGTGGGTAGCAGCTGTGCCCAAAGTGAGAAGTTTGCATGTTCTTTCTGTATTAGCTTTCTACATGGTTTCTGGTTTCCTCACACAATACAGAGGGTTGAGGAAATAGGTGAATAAGTTTAATGCAACACATTGTGTATTCTATTTCAAGTGGTTGTAAATGACAACCTGTATTTTAACTTTCAAAAGTAGCCTGGAAGATGAAACTTGAAGCCCAAACTAGATTTTAAAGCATTTTTAGAGGCAAGAGGTCAGCTTTCATGTCTTAACTGGAAATTTGTTTAATTTTTGTTAAATGAAAATATTACTTATTATTTAGAAATGAGTACATTAGAGGGTTGGCTCAGGTTGGAAAGTTGGGAGATAAGTCAGAGAGGCAAGATTGCGTTGGTTTGGACATGTGCAGAGGAGAGATGCTGGATATGTTGGGAAAAGGATGTTAAAGGTAGAGCTGCCAGGCAAGAGGAAAAGAGGAAGGCCCAAGAAAAGGTTAACTACTCATCAGTCACCACTTCAGGGTTGCGCACCAACTTGGCAGGTGTTAGTGACAGTGAGTCAAGCTGCACAGAGATGGGGAGTTGAACAGACTGGCTGGCTAGGATCATAAGAAGCTCAGTTTTTGCCAGGTTGAGTTGTAGATGGTGGTCCATCATCCAGGTTGAGATATCAGTAAGATATGCAGAGACTCAAGCTGATACCATGTTGTCCTGATGACGGAATGACAGGTACAGCTGTGTACCATCAGCATAGCACCATGGGATTGGATGGTGGTGCCCAGCGATGTGTGTACAGAGAGAAAAGTAGAGGACCCAGCACAGATCCTTGGGGCACCCCTGTGCATGTCTGGTGCATCCTTCACAACTCTCCTTGCTAGGTCACACTGTTGGATCTGCCTTAGATGTAGAACTCAGATCATCTGAGAGCAGTCCCAGTTATGCCAAGGTCAGAGAGGGTGGCAAGAAGGATGTCACAGTTGACTGTGTATAAGTCAGAGGAGAGATGTAGAAGGATCAGATCAATGACATGTTAGTAGGTAGCCCTATCAAATCATAGCTGGTCGACCACAGTCAGTAGAGCCATCTCAGTCAAGTAGTTATGTTGAAGCCTGACTGGTTGATATGGAGCAATCCATTCTGTACAAGGAAGGAATAGCCCTGGTTAGAAACAGCATGTTCAAGTGTTTTAGCAAGGCGAGACACAGACATGTATGTGTTAACTTGGAATGGATTGAGTATTGGTTTTTTGAGAAGTGGTGTTTTTAGAGCGTGTTTGAAGATGGTGAGAAATGTGTCTGAGCTGGGTGAGGTGTTAATGATGTGTGTAATTGCAGAAATGAATCAGGGGGAGGTGGCCTTAAGGAGATGTGAGGGGACAGGGTGAAGTGGCCACATAGTGGCACGTATGTATTCATGTGTATGTGTGTGTATGTATGTATATCTATAATTGTGATTTTTGCATTAGGAAAATTGGCTTCAGAAAAAGAAAGATTTAATGAATTAATTTAAAAAATAGATATTACAGATTTTCCTTTTAAACTACAGTTGCAGGTGAAGTGTAATTGAGTAATAAAGCCACCCAGAGCAGCTAGTTTTAATGACCAGACATGGGTTACATTTATGTGTTAAACACAAAGGGTTCTGCACCCATTACTCAAGTTAAAAGTACTTGTCTGGGTCTTATTTAATTTGGACAAAAAAAATTTAAGAGGGTACGCAATGTTTGATTTCACTGAAATATAGTATACTGCTTTCTTTAATTGTGCCAGCAGATGCTATATATAGGGTTTAAGTCAAATATAGATTCTTACGTGATAAACTAAAGTTTTTGGGGGGTTAAATTTTATGGCTTATATTATCCAAATATTCAACCTTTGAATCAATCACCTAATGTGTTATAAGACTCTATTTTTAGAAGTATGCCCTGTGACATAGTGCTGTGGTAATCAAACAAGTTTGTGATATAGCATCAAAGTGATGTATGTACAAGGTGAATAAAATTAAAACAGTTGTAGCATTGTAGAAGCATACACCATGGCTGATGGCTTTACATATGTTCTGTTGTAAATTTTTTTGCAATTGTTTAAATGTCATGATGGCTTATAAAATTGTTTTTATTAGGATGAAAAACTAAAACCTTGTCATGGTTCATTAACAAATACTAACTTAACCCATATCAAATACAAGGTCCTAAATCAAATGTTTGACTTGGCAACAGTCAGTTGAGTTCAAATGTACATCAGTTATGAAAAGCTGTTGATATAACTTTTTTGCTCCTAGGTATACTGTTATATGCAGTAGTGTAATGTGGTTAAGGCACTGAAATTCAAATGTCAAGCAAGTCATTTAGTCCAATAGTGCTCTAACTATAAAACTGTATATAAGCTATTGCAATGTATCTCACTGTAGAATATCACTTAGGAAAGAAAGGGGTTCTCAAACTTGGTTCTGGGGCCTCATGTATAAACGGTGCGTATGCACAAAAATGTTGTGTAAGAACGTTTCCATGTTCAAATCGCGATGTATAAAACCTAAACTTGGCGTGAAGCAATGCACATTTCCACGGTAGCTCCTACCCTGTCGTGCTCAAGTTCTCTGCTCGGTTTTGCAGACTGGCGGCACCCAGCGTCAAAGCAATGCTACTCTTCCTGTGTGGTTATCATTTCTTTTTTAGATCCACATCCCTGACACGGCTTTCTAAATGCACTGAAATTAACTGCATATTGTTTATTAACTTAATGTATCTGATTGTAAATAACCTGTAACACAGAATGGTCAGACTATTCCAAATACCATAACTGCTTTAGCATTGTTACTCTCACTGCACCTCGGATCCCACATCGGATCATCTTTTTCCATATTACTGTCACTGCACCACTCAGAGTATTTATATCACTGTATCTGAGTGTGAATCACAGCTGTACAGCAGCTGATCGGAAAGAGAATTATCGGTATACAGCATCAAGCACACGCTGCCTCAGCCATGCTGTCTATTGAACTGCTCTCGTATGACAAACACTTCAGAGCCTTTCCTGTACAGACCTTGCGGGTCACAAATAGTTTCTTCCCAAGAACTCTAAATGCACTCAATCAGTTTATCAAGTGCTCCTTGTAGAACTGTACTTATAACTACAATTACCTCACTGTAAACTTGCGATACAGTTATAATATTGCACAACCTGAGCCACTTTATAAAGCACGTATTTACAAAATAAGGTATTGTGGATATGTAAGTGCGATTCTCACTCAACACCACCCAGAGTTAAGCTGAGACGAAGCCAAATCTGCAGCAAAGTTGAAATACTGGCTACAACTGTAAACAACCTTTGTAGAAGTTGTACTACTAGTAGTTAGCCAAATTTATTGTATATTTTATTGGCATGGACATCAATGCCTGTGATGTTGTAGCAAATACAGATTTTCTCAAGTTATGTTATGCATTGCCATTGGCTTTTTTTTATGTGAATATATTAGGTTTGCATTATGCATTGTCTTCAATGTGTCAAATAAGTGGTGCCTAAAATCTATTGTGAAATAAAGTCAGTAATAAAGCAGTTGTTTAGTAATGCTGATAGGGTTGCTTTGACTTGTAATGCATATACTTCATAGCCACATCTTGTAACTGATTAATGATGAAGCAATACTTGTATGTACTAGGAACAAGTTGCTCTGCAGTGTGTGTTTTCCACACCTATGGGGACATTGTAATTACCCAAAGAAGCAGGCTCACTTCACATCATGTTGACCAACTATTTTTTTTGCAGAAGAACCTCAGTATCCATAAATACTTGATTTGCATAGTGTTTATTCTTTTATTAAAGTTTGTATTAAAGACAGTTCACATTTCTTTAAGCATTGTATTTGTTCTTAATATGTGTGTTTAAAATGTATTTGAGGACAGTGTGGTGCAGTGGTTAAGGCTTTGGACTCAGAACTTTAAACCTTGAGGATTTGGGTCAAATCCCGATTTTGACACTGTGTGACTTTGAACAAGTCACTTTACTTGCCTGTGCTCCAACTGAAAAAACAAATGGAAATGCAACCAATTGTATCTCCCAAATGTTGTAAGTTAGTTTAAATAATGGCTTTAGCCAAACAATAAGTAATAAAGCTGACTATGCTGTACATTTTCAGTGACTCTGACAGGGTACAGTTTTTTTTCCATTATTGTTACATTCCTGAAGAGATCAAATGTCCAAATTTTGGAGACAAATATGTTTTAAATTTGATTTACCTGTTTTCAGAAAAACGTGCACTACTTAGAGAATTGCAATTCTTTTGAAAATTAAAAATCATAATATAAGTTATCAGTGGGTGCCACTGGTTTTTGACCTCAAGGGTGTCCTTGTGTAGCTATTTCAAAAACATTGTTTTACATGTCTGTATTATGAGTTTGGTTTTAAAAAGATTGATTGTACCCACTCTTAATATTCCATTTAGCCAGATTCTTTTTTGGGTAATTTGCATGCAGTTACCTGGAAAAGCTGAGGTCTTATTTCTCAGTTAAAACCCCGTATTCTGTATTCCTTATTTCCCCCTTTGTATTTCACTGTCGTGCTGACCACATGCTAGTGAACCTCTTAATTCTCACTGTGGCTCTGATTTGCTTTTCGCTTTAACCAGTGAATCCATGTGAGTGAATCTCTTTCTATGTTCTGGCATACCAAGAGTCCAGCTTACAGCCAAGCTGTGATGTTGCTTTGAGTAAAGTACAGTGGGTTAGCTTAATGTAAAGTTCTTAATCTACTTTACCAGTGTGTGGTGACCGAAAGCTAAAGTTCAGCCTGACTGGCATGGGTCAACTACAGATTTTTGTGTTACTGGGATACCAATGTGTTGCACAGTATGCTTATGTAATCACTCCCATTACTAATGCAGAACTACCAGTCAACCAGTTAGCATGTCTTTGATCTGTTGGAGAAAACTAAAGTCCTTGCGAGGAGGACATGTAAGACATTCCAGCCAGGATAAGAAATGGGATCCCTTCGTTACGAGTCTACATTGTCATCTACTGCAGCACTGTACAGTAGCATTTATTATTTGTGTTTAGTGTTTTATTCTGTCCTAAAAACCAAAGCTGAATTGAAAATGTGTGCCTGATGGTGAATAAATATAACTATCCGAAGCCCGTAACATACGGCGGTGTAAGAATAGGAACGGAAAACGGTGAGAAAGGAATTCGGTATTACAAAGGCTTAGGAAACCACCGTCGCAGTGTAACGAAAATAGCAAGGAGCGAAACCAATGCCAATGGTTGAGAGAGTACCTTCTGTAGCAGGCTACGGAAAACATAGACATATATAGATAGACACCGCATTCACTGTGTTGCCCAGTCGACACTATAAGTCACCGCATCTGCCCTATTGCGAGTGGTAAAAGTGCCATTTAAACTAATACAGGTAGACGTGGAAACCAGGTTTTCTGATGAAAAAACAATAACGTTTTAAACAGTATCGTTTACATACAACAAATTTTGGCGAATCGTTTACATGCAATTATTTATATCCATTTATACACTAATAATGGCAATTATTAAATAATAATAATTATTATTATTAAATAATTCCTTCTGTATAAGTAACATTTCTCAGACTGCTTTCTTCCATCTTCGAAACATTTCTAGACTTCGTCCTGTTCTTACGCAACACAGTACTAAAGTATTGGTTAATGCCCGAGTCACCTCAGGTATAGATTACTGTAATGGTATTCTATCTGTCATCCCACAAAAACGTATCCATCGCTTACAATTAATTCAAAATTCTGCTTGCCAGGATAATAACCTGTGTTCTAAATCCACTGAACATACTAGACCTATTCTCTCTCAACTTCACTGGCTCCCTGTTAACTACAGAATACAATACTAAATACAGCTCTTAACATTTAAAGCTCTCCACAACCTCACTGATCTCCTACAGACTGACACTCGTCTCGCCCACTCAGATTCTCATCTGCAGCTATACTTTCTGTACCACACATGAAACTCTGTGCTATGGGAGCTCGAGCATCTCTTATAGTGCTCCTCAACTCGGGAATTCTCTTCTCTCTCATGTACATCAGCTCGATTCAATAACACATTTTAAAACTACCCTCAAAACTTATCTTTTCAAACTGGCATACCAATTGTGAATTTTGCACTGTTTCTGCCAGTTATCTTTGTTTGTTTGCTAATTATTGCTGTTTGATCGAGAGTGACGGTGGACACGGAAGTAGGATTAGAGATGGTGGGCGGGGCTCTGTCGTGCGTATCCCATGGTCATAGAGTTGGTTGGCGGACGTGGCTGTCTGTCTTGCGTGCGCTCTCTGTCTTGCTTGCCCTTAGTTAGAGTTGGCGGGCGTGGCTCTCTGTCTTGCTTGCGCTCACTGTCTTGTGTGCCCTTAATGAATTATATGTATAGGTAATGTAAAGTTAAGTTATGTAACCTGGTAAAATGATTTTGTCTTATTAATGGTTTTAGTATAACTTGTATAAGATCTCCTTTTACAGAGTTTGTATTTTAAAACTTTGCTCCATAGATGCAGCTTTCTTGCATAAAATTGATTGAAAGGTTTAGTTTAAGGTATTAGCAAATATTACGTTTTAAATTGTTCATATCCTGTTTTTAATGTAAATAACTTTGTGTTCTTTGACAGGCTAGATAAATGACAGGTGCAAGACTGTTCTTATGGATCCTGAGACTTAGCAAGACCCACAATAGTCCAACCAAAGACGTGGGCACTGATCTGTCTGCACTCACAGGAAGGTGATGGTGGCTTCTCCTTTTGTGCCACCTAAAAGCATGTCTAACACTCACTTCCTTGGAAGACAACATCCTCATTCTCAAGTATACAACCTCACTCCTGTAGATGAGCTGCTATGTATGAATGGTACTCCATGGATCTTCTATGTCTTGGAAGAGTGTGTGGAAACTGTATGGGAATATTACAGTATCATCATAGGACTGATTTCTATGGCCTGCTTCCTTCTTGCCATATTACCGTAAGTATTTTTATTTGTTAAATTTGAAGGCTTTTTTCTACCTGCCAAATTCTACCCCTGTTTTAATCTCCATAACTGCTGATCACCTTTTTTTTTTAGTTCCTTATCCAAAAATACCTTTATTATATTGGAAAACTGGAAGAGATAACGGCTTTTACAACATTTGTATGAATGCAATAATATTACATGTGATAGCTCATGAGTGCATAAAAACATTTTTGATGCATGGTTACAGCAGACTAGTTTTTATTTTTTGTTGTTACTTTAGCCTTTAGTTATGTTTTATAGGGTAGGTACTTAACTTCTTGGTGGCTTATCCATTTTTTTTTTTTCGTGGTGTTAGAGATGCAATTTAAGTGTCATTTCGTAGTTGTTTAACATTTATGTGAATACATTATGTTTGCTTTATGCCTTTTCTCCAGTGTGTCATTTTAAAGCTTAAGGGTTTTTCTTGCTTAGTTACATACATCAGATTTCGGTTTTTCAGATGACAGATTTGCCAGTACAGACGATTATCATATCCCTTCTGGTTGTAACAATCCGTGTCAGATTCTTTTGGGACACTGGGATTATGTGACATATCAATTATATTGTGGCACTGAGGAAACCACCATCTCCTTTCAAAACGATCAAAGATTTTGTTTCCATTTTGGAAGGCTGATAAATGTCTCTTTATCAGAGAGCACAAAACCCTACCCAAACTCTTTGGCTTAATGATGGCATAAAGCCAGCACAAGTAGCAAGATACCATAACACCATTATGACATGCATTTCACTGGGTATACATCTGTGAAATATCCTGTCTTCTCAGTGGAGACTGCAGTACGTTGCAAAAATATGAAAATTGTGAGGCAACACTATGGAGACTGGATACCCAGTTGCAGACATTAAATAATTTAAACAGAAATGTGTACAACCAGTGTTGACTTCTCTGTTCCCCTCTGCTCCTTTTCTCTCTTTCCTCATAGTAATTCTGTATGCCACATACAACTTCTTAGACAGTCCTTTATTATCACTAAAAAATCAACAAAGCATAGAAAAATGTCCACCTACCAATTGAACAAGACAACAGAGGTAGTAGTCAGATTACAACATTTTACTTTATAAAGGAATATTTAATCAGATTTGTATCTGTCTGCTAAAGACACATTTAACATTTCTAGTACAATGTATATACAGTGGGTTTACATCCTTTACATGTACAATCTGGTGTATGAGTGCCTAGTTTAAATAGGGTTTTTAAGATGTGTTCAGCTATGTGGTTCAGATCATTGCCTATATCCATTGGCAAATTAATTAATCAGTTGTCAATTGCAGATGTCATTGTGTATTGCCACAAACCTATTGTTGGCCCTCCTTGATTAATTAATAACAATTAACTGTTAAAAATTACACACACTGCTTAATAAAACAGAAGATAATGTGACAGACCCTCTAGATAGAATGTGGTATCCTGGCTCAATAATGAGTTAGAGTTGTATGTAGAGGAGCATAATTGATATTATAGCAATAATGAAAACCTGGCTAAATAATAGATAAGGATAACATAGAAGAATATGCATTTTTAGGAAGGATGGAGAGGACAGAAAAGGGTTGCTGTTTCTATCAAACAATTTAAACACAAGTCCATTTCAGTTGGATAATGATTCCCATCTTAGTGACGACATGTGAATTCACCTGGAAAGCATTAAAGATCTTGTTTTAGGAGTTTGTTACAGACCAGCTAATGAAGACAGTAATTTAAATGCACATCTTTTTAGTAATATTAAAAAGACAAATTTACAGGATGATATTGTATTCATGGGGGGCTTTAACTACCTGAATATTGATTGGGATAGCCTGGCAAATAGTGGACAACAAGTTTTTATAAACAGTCAGTGACTGCTTTTTAATGCAGTATGCTAAAGCACCAACATGGGGTGAAGCCAGTCTGGATTTAGTATTTTGTAATAATTAGGATAGAATTGAGATTGTAGAGGTGATTGAACCACCAGGGTCGTGATCATAGTATAATACAGTTCTCAGTGTTTTCAGAGAGTGTGGATGCAAAGAATAAAACTGTTAAGCTTAACTTTGGTAGGGCAAATTTTGAGCAGATGCAGCAATGTCTAAGGAGGACAGGCTGGGATAAGCTTTTGAGTGTAAAGACATTAAGGAGCAGTGGAACAGGTTTAAAAATGTTTTATGTGTAATGCAGGACAGTACATACTTTCATTTGGAATTAATGGGAAAGTTAAAAAAAAAAAAAACTACACAGTGGGTTAATAAAGAGTTAAAAAGAAGCTACAAATGAAAGAAAACAGCTGTATAAGGAATATAAGACTAATTACTCCAAAGTGAAACATGGGGCATATGAGGACATGAGGGCAATCGTTAAGAATATTAGGGAAGCTAAAACACAGTTAGAATGGAATATAGGAGATAAGGTAATAGATGACCCAAAGAGATTCTTTCGGTATTTTAGTAGTAAAAGGAGGAGTTGAAGTACATCAGGAATAGTATAGGAGAATTTAAAAAATACAGACAGTGAGATAGGAAGTGAATAACCTCCCAGTGGTAAATGGGACTACTAAGGAGGTAGTGAGCGCTGTAAAGGGAGAAATACTGAATAAGCCGAAAGCAAACAAATCTCCAGGACCAGTGGTAAGCGAGTACGTATATAAACCCTTAACGCACATTTTTAGGATGTCACTGTGTATTAGGGTAGTTCCTAAGGACTAGAAAAAGGCAAATATTAAACTGTTATATAAAAAGAGTGACTGGGCAGATCCAAGCAATAATAGGCCAGTAAGCTTAACATGCATCACAGGAAAATTAATGGAAGAAATAAGTAAGGATAAGATTGAATATAGCACATAACAATTACAATAGTTTTTCTGAACAATCAGCATGGGTTACAAAGATGGAGGTCATTTTTTACTAACATGCTGGGATTCTATGAGGATGGGTATGATCCAAGTGGAACATATGATTTTATTTGTCTTGACTCTCAGAAATCATTTGATAAGCTGACACATTAGAGGTTAACCATCAAATTAAAAAAAATGGAGTACAGAGTGATATTTGTAGATGGGTGCAGAATTGGCTCAAATACAACAAGCAGAGGGTGATGGTGTGAGGAATCAAAATTAGCAGATATTAAGAGTGGTGTTCCACAGTGGTCAGTGCTAGGGCTGCTGTTATTTTTAAAATATGTAAATGAATTAGATAGGAATATAAGTAACAAGCTGGTTAAGTTTGCAGATGATACCAAGATAGGTGTACTCGCAGAAATCTGAAATCTGTTAAATCATTACAGAGGAACTTGGACAGTTTAAAGATTTGGGCAGATTTGTGGCAAATGGTTCTTAATGTCAGTAAATGTAAAGTATTACATGTAGGAAGTAAAGATATTAGGTTTGAATACATAATGGGAGGTCTGGAAAATCAAGAGTACACCTTTATGAGAAGGATTTAGAAATCATAGTGGACTCAACACTATCAACTTCCAGATTGTGGTCAGAAGCCATTCTGAAGAAAATTAACAGAATGTTTGCTTATATAGCAAGATGTATGGAGTAGAAATCCAAGGAAGTTATGTTCAAGCTTTATAATGCAATTGTGAGGCCTGGAGTATTGTGTGCAGTGTTGGTCTTCAGGCTACAAAAATGATGGAGTCCATCCATCCATCCATTATCCAACCTGCTATATCCTAACTACAGGGTCACGGGGGTCTGCTGGAGCCAATCCCTTCCAACACAGGGCGCAAGGCGGGAAACAAACTCTAGGCAGGGTGCCACCCCACCACAGGGTACGCACACACACGCGCACACACACACACACCAAGCACACACTAGGAACAATTTTTAGAATCGCCAATGCAACTAACCTGCATGTGTTTGGACTGTGTGGAGGAAACCCACGCAGACACAGTGATGGAGTCCAGAGAAGAGCAAATAGGCTTATGCCAGGGCTACACAAAATAGGTTCTGAGGAAAGATCAAAAGAACTGAGCCTTTTCAGTTTGGGCAAAAGAGATTAAGAGGAGACATGATTCAAGTCTTTAAAATTAGGAATGGAATTAGTATAGCGGATCAAGACTTTGACTTTAAAATGAGTTCATTAAGAACAAGGAGACACAGTTGGAAACTTGTTAAGGGTGTGTGAACAGAAATTTCTGACAAGGGCTACTGACATGATGGTTACTGCTGTCTGACCTTGCAAATGGCATGTTTGATTTTTGTAATTTATTACAACATCACACAGATTTCAGCAAACACTGTCACACTATCTGTCAAAATGCTCACAAACCAGGCTACATTTAGCAGTCTTCAATATTACCATCTAATCTGCTTCTTTGATGTAAAATGATGTGACGTGCAGCTGAAATATGATACTCTTGTGTCTTCTGAATTTAAATACCTGTATACGTCATGTCTCAAAATAAATCTGTATCATGAGATGCAGTGAACCAAGGTAAATAAATTGTCCAGTGCAAATTAAAATGAATCTTAAATTTATATGGTTCAAACACTTAACATAAATGTTTAGACCTAAATGCTTTGCATTTCAGAGGCTGAGTTTTTTTATTTTACTAACTTCTTCCTTATTTGCCTTTCTGGTTATTAAAAACATTTTTTTATGCTTTCTTTATGAAAACACTTTTTTTTCTTTCTTTAGTTACTGCTTTTTAAGTACCCACTTGGCTAATGTCTCCAGGAGTTAAATGTAGCCTTAAAACAACAGGTACAAAGGAGGAAGCACACCAGGATAGGCTACCAGTCTATTCTATATTTTATTGCTAAAGTACCTGCCAAGTGGTTATTTTTTCACTGTAGACAGAAATTTGACTATTAGAACATTGGCTGCTTATTGGCAAGATAAATAAGATTTAAATGTGTCTCTTCACTATTTAGGAGCGATTCTTTCCAATGAGTATCGTTTTCAAACACATGACAATTTTCTGGTGTGAAATGTATTCCATTTCCAAAATTTTTAGTCTGTCAGAAACTGGTAATCTAGAAGTGTAGAAGAGCAAGCAGTGCAGTAAACTACAGGAAGTAAAAATAATGCAAACATTGTCTGCAAGAAAAGGTTCTAGAAATTGTATCTGCTTAATGCTCCTCTCTAACTAGATTCTGGCATAGTTTATATCCTGGAATGCTCAGTAACACCTTATTTTGTGTGTGTTCTTTAGTGATTTGACCTTTAATGTTTGTTGCCCAAAATGTGTTTCTCCTCTTGTAAAAAGAGACCAGCGTTCATATATAAATTGAAAAATTTGCTGAAGTCAGATGTTTTTTGTCTTATCAAAATAAGTATTTTCCTTGTTTAACTTACCTGTCGTTGCCTTCTTAACGTTGCAAATCAAGATTGTCTGGTTTATCCTTAAATGGTAAATCCCTGGTGTACAGTTATATAAAACTATATTTAAATGAGGATCTGTGTTTCACATTTGCCTTACGGTACTGTCAGATAATTGGGTTTTAATAATTGTTTTAACAATTTATTTTCTTGAGCCTCTGCTAATTCCTAATTTCCCCTTGGCAACAAATAAAAAATTGTCTGTCTGCCTGTATTTGCATTATGTTTCTGCAATACTGTATGTGCAAATAAAAAAAAAACCTTGCAGTTCAAGAATAATACTTATAAAAAAAAATTAAAGCTTAATTTGCTTTCAAATCTAGTGTGATTTCCCCAACACTTGTGAACAATGTGCAAATAGAGCATTATGTACTGAGTCGGCATAACTTATTCTAATAGTACCTAATTTACTGTAGGTGGTGGTGTTGAATTAGTATTGTTCAGGTTTTATTCTAAATGGTGTATTTGTTTTTCTCATTTGCTGTAGTCAGCTATATGAGTCCTATCGAAATGGAAGAGCAGATGAGGCCCTTTCCCAGGGATTTTTATTGTGCTTACTAGGTGGTGACCTCAACAATTTTGCTGGTTGCTACTTAACTAATCAGTTGCCAATCCAGGTAAGTGATTTACAGTATAATGTTTTCTCATTTAAACTCTATCTGTCTATGGTGTAAACCTGATTTATACAACTATAGAGTTGCTATCTGCCAGAGCTTGTCCTGACAGCAACAGATGCGAGGAAACTTTTCACAAGGTACCAGTCCATTGCCAGGCTAACCTGCAGACACACCATCCCTCACATCACATCTTTGGGATGCTGAATATGAACTAGAGTAACTAGAGAAAAATCCCTGTGAACACTAAAAGAATGTGCAAAATCTAGACATTGACCAGTCCTGAATCTGTTCGGCTTTCTAGCTGAATGACATCTTTGTACAACATGTTTTGTTAAAATAAATTTGCATAACAATACACATTGCTACGGGACTACAACTCCCATCATTCCTTGCTGGTTCCTAAATAGGTGCTGGTTAAGAGTTGCTGCCATTTAGGGACTGGAGGAATAAACATTCCCCAAAAACAGTCCCTCCCTGACCTTCACTTCTATCCTGGCCAGGGATGGTGCTACACATTTTTCTGGTCGGGGCACCTGTCCATTTATCTGGGGCTTCATGCCTGGGTAAGGAACCTTCCACTTCTTCATTGGAGATGTCCGTCCATCCCCTCTGAGGAGTCTTGTTCAGGTATGGCACCTTTCTCAACTCTTTCGATTGTTTTTTTTAACATGAGTAGAATATTTTTGTCATGCTGCAGTACATTTTTCATTAGTGGTATGGCAGTTGTTTTTTCTGTAGTAACAGTTGGTTACTGAACCTAAGCTTCTGTTCTGTTAATTTTTACTGTAATGTCTTCAAAAACAGGGTCGCCATCATGTCTCATGTTTATTTTTATTATGCAAAAGCACATGTAAGATTATATGTGAAGTAAAACATTAATGAATAAGTAAGCACATTGTTTATATATTTGTATTTTTATAGGTAATACCTTATATACATTTATTCATCTATATGAAACAATATGACTGTATAGCTTGATGTTTTATTTTGAATTGTTTCCATATACAAATAGTGGTATAAACCTGGCCATTGGAAAGTAAACTGAATTGAATCATAATTATGTTACAGTATATTATAATTAATTGGTCATAAAGAGATGCACAACATTGTGGTTAGTGAGGTGAAAACTTACAGCCTGGACTTTTTTGCATTTTTTTTTTTCGTTTTTAAGCAATTTTGAAAGGCTATTGATTAATATGAGTACAACAACCCGTAGAGCCAAATACAATTGTAATGGTAACTTGTTTTGTTCTCAGACATAAAAAGAAATTCATAATACCATGCAGAAGAAAGAGAAAAGGGAGTGTAATACCCAGGTTGTCTGTAGCTGGCATACCTCTCCTAGAATTCAGGACATTGGCAATGACAAGAGACACACAGCAACAGATGGTACAAAGTGCTTTGAGCTTTTATTATTTAATAAATAGTATTTCAAAACAAAAAGTCATTTCAGGTTTCTTCTCTCAATAAGTAAATAATCCTTGTAAAAAACAATGATTCTGCGGAGGGTAAAATGTAGATAAATAATTAATCAATAGTTTAAAAAACAAAGGTTTAAACAAAGTCAGGATCTGTCAGTTTTAAAAACCGTGATGAGCTTTGGCGCCTCCTTTTAATTCACATCTCTGCTGCTCACCCATGCGATCTGCTCAACAGCAGTGGACGCATCCTGTCAGGCACAGTCCTTCGGCATTTAGTGGGGACTACATGAGCCTTTCTGCCACTGTCACTTTGTAACTCCAGCTCCTCCTGGAGTAGTTGGTCACTCCTTCTCTTTGAGCTCTTGGCAGGAGCAACCTTGCCCTGTGAGCGCTGTCCACTTACTCCACCTGGGGATCCCTGGCCACTTGCCTCCACTCTGCAGAACTGAATCTGCCTCCATTCGGATGCAATTCCTATACTTTTTCTTTCCGTTTTAACCTCTTTCTAATTCTTGTTCTTTCTTTCCTGATCTTCTTGTCTATCCTGCTCAGGCTCCTTTTATTCCTTGTGCTCATAGGTGACTTAAATACAATCAGAGCACTAATGAGGAAACTGGCTGGGCTGACTGCATCTGTGGACTAATGAATCATCCAGTTTTCCCATCAACAGCCGGGGTCTGCTTGACAATGCTACTATGCACAATTTCTTCCACCCCAGTGTATACTGTTTTCAAATTAAAACACACATCACAATGAACCACTAAATGCACTTTACCACTGGGAGGCTGGGTGTGCATTCTAAGATTTTATTCTGCTTTGCCATTATAACTGTTTGAATAGGCTCCATGAAGAAAAAATAAGTGTAGAAAATAAATGCGTGACACTGATGCTATAGCAAACTCTATCATGATAGTACCACCCAAAAATGATCATTTGATTCTTTCAATATGAAAATTCCCATATTTTGCTGTAAACTATTTTATATGGCATAATTTGGAAATATCACATGCGAATCTTGTTATCAATTGATAGTTAATAATCAAATAGGTGCAGACTTGCTTTTTTGATTCAATTCATAAAAATGCACTTCTGTTTCGTATTTTATTAAATGTTGTAATTAGGCAGTCAAACTGATTCTTCTCGTCTAGTATCCATTATTGGTTAAGTTCTTAGTTGTAGCACTGTTTGTTGTGATTGAAAACGGGTATCTTACCTAAGCAGACAGTTTTATATTGTTTTCTTTACTGTTTTGTTTTCTAGCTGGTTACAGCAATATCTTATGTCTGCATGGATATAATTATGATCTCACAGTTCCTTTATTATAAGCTTCAGAATCAGAAGTCCCAAAGTAAGCATTTTTATTTTTTGTCTTTTTTAAATCAGAGAGCTCTAGAATTAAATGCTGTTTAAATTTCAATGCTATCCTTCACCTACCCTTATGGCTGCTAGTTTTTATTTTCAATTTATATCCGGTCAGATTCTGCATTTAAGCAAACTTCTTTAATTTACATAGATTACTGTTTGAAGTCAGGAATGTACAATAATATGGTGCTTGGATTATTTTTATGAGATATAGGTGGTGTCACAAGAACGAGACATAACCAGATAAAGGTTTGGGGCAGCCACCCGTATAATATGGTATCCTGGCTGCAAAGTCGTTTTTATCAGATACACAGCACTAATGTGTATCCAACTGAGTCCAGAACGAGACTGAGGGAAAAGTGAAAAGGGCAGGCTTTTAAAGGGGAAGACAGGAAGTGAGGTTATAAGGATCAAGCACGTGTTCTTCATTCATTGGATCGAGCCCGGACATGATGTCAGAGGGGCCGGAGCTGGTAAGGTCTACTTCCATTGGCTCGGTCCCGGAAGTGATATCAAGAGAGCCAGGTGGAATCTCCCGGGAATGTTCTACAGGAAAGGGAGAAAAAAAGTCAGTGCACTCTGCCACATCCCGGCATGCCTTAGAACTGCCTTCACTCAAGCCCTTTAGCTGCCTCCCATGCGCACGTGTGTGACAGTGGATACATATTTATGATCATTTACTGAGGAGTAAAAACTGATTAACTACATTCTCCTTCATCTTAATATACTTACATTTGACCATTTTTATTTAAGGCAAGTAACAAAATAGCAATGAACTGACACAGACTGAACAGTATATAACAACAAATCCTACAGAGGAATCGTTTCTGTGTAATTACCACTTTTAGGCCAAATGGTTTTATGTAATATTATTTTAAAAATACATTCACAAAGTCAAGAACAAAAAGTACCTATCATGAGCCTTGTCTCCAGAATTTTTTGTGTGCTGATGCTAAGCACATGCAGGTGCGAGTCAGCATTACTCATCAGTTGGTTTGTTTTTAAATGTCAGTTGCATCGTTTATTTCTTGGAATTGTGCTTACACCAAAAGCTGGAAATTTTGTGGGATTTGGGAGTGATTTATTGAGGGTAGTATTTAGAATTTTGTTACATTATAAATCAGGGCTCTTAAGTGTAAAAGCTAATTACATCACAAAAATGCTCATTGGCATGCTTATGTCTATGCAAGTCATTTTCAAAAGATTAGGCGTCCTTAATTACGCTGTACTTACCATGTAATTACGTATATAATTATAGAATAACTAGGTGTTATTACCTTGTAACGCTATAAGCTCTCCGTTATAATCGTTATTTCACAATTTATATTCGTACATACTTATCAAATTTGAAATAACAATTAAAATTGAGTACTTAATAATACCATTACACTGTATTACACATAGAGTACAAAGTAATAACACCTAGTTACTCTGTAATTATACAGGTAAATACATGGTAAGTACAACGTAGTTAAGGACAACTAATCTAAAGTGATATTGAAATGAATAACAAAGCTGGAATTAGTTGTTTTCAACAGATTTTTTTTAATTGAAAACCAGTTCTTTTGGTTTGTGGGATGTTGTTTAGATATTGGCCCATTGTACTTGTTAATCATTCTTTTGTATCAGAGTTTCATTCCAAGCTTATATTTTAATTCTCTGTTAAAAATAAGAGTAAAAATGAGAGACTCTTGTTTTAAGGCAGCTACTTCATTAATGAGCACACAATAGTCCCTATTTAGCTAATTATCTGTTTTCTGTTTTGTTTCATGACTATTTGCCTTCTGCATGTTATAAACAAAACATAACTCTTCAAATTAAGCCATGGAAGCTGTAAGCACTTTTCTAAGCATTATGGAAATTTAGAAGTCATAATTTTTAATTTCCTAGATAGAAAACCGTGAGCTAATGCAAGATATCTGACTCGCTTAGTTCAACTAACAGTAAGACTGATGTTAAAGTAAAAAATTAACTACAGAAGCCAAGCCTACGGCCTGGGCGGTCTACTTGCACCACAAATCCCCACCCCTAGTCTAAATGAACAACATCACAAGTGATGCTTATTTTCATTTTGAAAGACACGTTTTTAGTGTATTAATAAATACATACTGTATTTCAAAATCATGCACTGCAAAGTATGAGCAAATGCAAGTTGCATAATTAAAATTGGTAAACTTTTGAGGAAAGAATAGACTTTCATTTTTTTTAAATGGAAAAACAGCCACATTGGTGCTTTACAGCCAGGGTTAAAAATCTTTGGCTTCTATAATTTTAATTATACAAAAAAAAGCTATTTTATTTCTGCACAGTATATTTTACACTTCATATTGTAATTTGGCCATATGTATTAAATATGAGTAGAGTAGAAAGTGTTAAGAAAAAAAAAAAAGTAAATGCACCTATGAAATTTTTAAAGCACAATACAAATAATAGTTCCTGACATACACATTGGAAATTTGGCAACTGTTTGGTTATATTACTTACTTATATATATTATATTATGTCTCTGTTAAAATTATTTTTGCTTTTCTTACATATATCCTACAGTAAGTGTCTACATAATGGCAAAGTCTTGTGACTGTGCTACAGTTTTGACTTTGAGCCTTCAATGGATGTATACACTTTATGTATCACTGAATATAATTTGACAATTTTTGGAGTGGTGTGTGCAAGTCAGGATGTAGTTAAATGATCTTGATAACTTAAAAATCAATCACTCCATCAAAATGTGATTTGCCACAGCAGTTAGCATTTTGAGATACTAGAAGCCTACAAGATTGCTCCAGGAGAGAATTATTTTACAGTAATAGTAATTTTGTGTTTTTTCCCCCATGTTGTTTGCGCGTATATTCATATTGGCAATCAGTATTTTAATGCAGAAATCATAGCTTTATGTAAATCATGTGCTGGATACTTCAGTTTCTTTAATTCTTTTCCAACTGAGTTTTTTTTTTTGTTCTTGAGTTTAAAAAAAAAAAAAAACAAAACTAATACAGGAAGATTCATGGGATCTGTTTGTCAAAAATGTAACAAGATTCAAAATAATTACAGGTTACAAACTGGGATGAAAAGAAGAAATGGTTAAAATTGGAAATGTTTAGTTGTTATTGCAGAATTCATGCAGAAAAGGAACCTCTTGATTGCCGTACTTGATTATGCTTTAGTGTTCATACTTTAGTTGTATACAAACATTGTGATTGTGATCTGTATTTTCATGAAATGTTCAAAAGCACTTGTTACTCTAGCATTTTTATTCACAAGTCCAAACAAAATGACAGTAACAGTCTTCGCCATGTGTTCCCCCCACCCATGAACGTTTTATATATTGTACCATACACATTTTACAGGTGTCTTTATTGTGCTGAATCTGTGTGGCACTTTTTGTAAGTTGTGGAGTTAGTTATAGGAGTCCAAGATAAATTTACTAAATTCTCTTAGTTGTAGTACCATTTGTAAAACATTATTCTTTAAACAATAGAACCTTTTTTATGAAAAGGTTTTCATCTTTTGAATATTTTAGTTTCACCTCCATGTGTGGTTGATTCCTTTTTAATACAATAAATGCCCTACTATTTATAACTTAGTGCTATAATTCTTTCTTTTTTAGAATCTTCTGTTTTGCAATGGATTTGTTTCTTTTGGGTTGCTTCTTGTATAATGGTAGCTGTGCTGTTATCTGAACTGCTGCTGAAACTGCAAATTACCAATAATTTAAATACACAGATGGTGAGTATTCATTCATTTACTTATTTCTTAGCATTGCCATTATCAGACCTGTAAATTGTATCTCATCTCTGTTCATTGTTGCAACCTGTTGTTTTATCATCTACCTTCTTTAACTCTAACTCTATACTGACATCTGACAGTGAAACATTTTGACATTTCAGGGTATATGGGTGTGTACTTGAATATACAACATAAACACAAATATATTTAAAAGTGTATATGATGTAAGTGACCTTGAATGTGGTGTAATTGTTGTACCTAGATTTCATTGTACCAGTATCTCAGAAATAACTGCTCTATTGGTATTTTTATGCATAACATGCTATAGATTTTGCAGAGAATGGTTTGATTTAAAAAAAAAAAAAAAAAGGATCAGTTATGTTTATGAAAACACCTTATTAATGTAATAACTAAGGACAATGGCCAAGCCCATTCAAACTAACAGATACTCAAGTAACAGTTTCTTACAGCAATGCTATGCTGGATGGAATGATGTCTCATACATCGAATCAGGCTACAGCAGTAGGTGACCACACTGGGTACCCCTGCTGTCCGTTAACAACACTAAAATTAAGTTACTTTAGGAACATAATTAGCAAAAGTGAATGATTGAAGACTGGAAAAATTTTTCCTGGTTTGGTAAATTTTTGATTTCTGTTATAAAATGAAGATGGTAGGGTCAGAGTTGGGTACAAACAGCATGAAAACATGCACCCATTCTTCCTTGTGTCAATAGTACAGGCTTGGATTGATAAAGTAATGGTGTGGAGATATTTTCATGTCACACATTAGGACTGGATACCAAGTAGGTATCATTTAAATACCACTGCATAACTAAAGAGTTTTGCTGACAGTGTGCATCCCTTTTTGGTATACACATGTCAAATTGATACTTTCAGAAGGGTCATACATCACACAACATGAAACACCTCAAGCTGGTTCCACAAACATTACATTGACTTCAGTTTATGCCAGTGGTCTTCACGTGCTTCGGTACAGTTGGTACAGATGAAAATCCCCTGAAGAATTAAATTCAGGTTAATTTATCCTTTTTAAACTCTTTTTTTCAATAATGTGTCCAGGGCTCTATACAATAATTTACAACATTTATTTCTGTAGCATATTTTCATACAAACGGTGTAGCTCAAAGTGCACTTAACACTAGAATTACCAGAGCCTACGAAAAAACTCGTAAATCCGTCCCACCTTAAATCGCTTCTTAAAATTGTTCACAGCTCTCTACCAGCGTCTTTTGTCACCTAAATGTGCTGATAAAAATCAGGCTGCAAGTAGCCGGCTACTATTTCCCTCACCGACTTGCACAAACTTCTCCCAACTCATGCCTTGATTGATTTTCTGGGAGTGAAGTGGAGTTTTAGAGTGGAAATAATAGATTGTTGTTTGGAACACACGCATTTCATGTCTGTTCCGTTTCTACAGTAATCTGTGTAAACACATTGTTAAAACAGAAACGTTTTTTATATACTACTAGTAGATGACAAAATGTAGGCATAAACTATATAATGTATGAAGCCTGAAGTCCAAATATCAAAGAAATATTTTCACAGAAGGTACAAATCTAACACAACAATTGCGCTTTTATTCAAAAATATAACTGCAGAAACAAAAAGCCGCTTTAACAAGCGACATTGACAGCCATTTATGATGACTGTTTCCGTGGCGTAATAGAATCAGCAGCCGACTGTGACTCAGAAGGTCCCGAGTTTGATCCTGCCCCACTCCTTTTTAAAAAGTAAACTGCTCTTAGTCTTACTATTTTAGAATAAAAACATACATTTAATTTCAGTCTGTAACAACCGGTGTAATTTATGATACTTATAAAGGTTAGCTTTGTTTTTTTTTTTTAGTTAGTTGTATTATCTCAGCCGCATTCATGAGCCCAAACACACCCCACCCCCACATCTGACACTGTAGTTTTCACATAGATGCGCTGAAACAGAGATAAACTCAGCTCCCTTCTACATCGTAGCAAGAATGCACATACCTAAGTCGGTGGGGGGATGGAATAGCCGGCTACTTGCAGCTTTTCTTTTATCAGCACACTTAGATTAACACAAGACGCTGGCGGAGAGGTGAGAACGGTTTTAAGAAGCGATTTAAGGTGGGATGGATTTACGAGTTTTTTCGTAGGCTCTGGTAATTCTAGTGTTAAAGATATCAAGGAAGTAAATGCAAATGAAAACAAGCTAAAATTAGATAAGAATAATGCGTAAATAGTGGAAAAAATAATGCACAGTAATTACTTAAATGCAGAGTTGTTTTCTTTCTAAGTCCCTAAATGATAGTCCAAAGATAAGGTCAGTTGGCCAAGGTGGTAAGGGAAGAAAAAGAAACAAAATCACTAGCCACAGTGGAGGAACAAAAAGAAAAAAACATCTCCAGGGGTTCCTGGTCAAAGGACCACTCATGCCCGGCTGGGAATTCTGCCTAACATAAATGTTCTTAAGTGGTACTTTATTATTATTATTATTATTATTATTATTATTATTATTATACTAGACATTAAGCCCGTTACAATAACGGGTGCTAGAACAGTAGTGCATAAACATTAGTAGGAACAGTCTATATTAAATGCCAGGGGACGTTGTATGTGGCTGTAATATGCGTCCCTGTATTGTGTGCCTTTAATTTTCTCTTGGAGTAATACTGGTTTGTATTTCCGTAAAATGCATGTAATTTTCTCTGACAGTAATACAGTGGAACCTCGGTGCACGGCCATAATTCATTCCAAAACCCTGGTCGAAACCCGATTTGGTCGTGAACCAAAGTAATTTCCCCCATAGGACTGTATGTAAATACAATTAATCCGTTCCAGACCGTATGAACTGTATGCAAATATATGTTTTTAAGCCCAAATATTGTTAATCATACCATAGAATGCACAGCGTAATAGTAAACTAAATGTAAAAACACTGAATAACACTGAGAAAACATTGAACAACGGAGAAAAGTAACACTGCAAGAGTTCGCACTATAGCGGTATGAACCGCTCGCTAAAAACACTTTTTTTTATGAGTTTTAAGCACAGGGAAAAAATGAACATTTGAAAAATCCATAATTTAATAAACAACCAAGAAAAGTGACATTGCAACAATGCACGCCAAGTGTGCCTGTGTGTGTGTCTCTCTCTCTCGCTCTGTGTGTGTGTCTCTCTCTCTCACGCGCCTGTGTGTGTGTGTCTCTCTCTCCCGCCTGTGTGTGTGTCTCTCTCTCTCTCGCGCCTGTGTGTGTGTGTCTCTCTCTCTCTCGCGCCTGTGTGTGTGTCTCTCTCTCTCTCTCTTTCGCGCGCGCCTGTGTGTGTGTGTGTGTCTGTGTCTCGTGCACCTTTGTGTGTGTCTCTCTCACGCATGTGCCTGTGTGTGTCTCTCTCTCTGCACAGGGAATGCACAGGGAGAGACTGAACATGTGCAGCCCCGCACATGCGCACTTCACCAGAAGATGCACACAGGGGTTTTATTAAAGAGGATATACTGTATATCTGTCTATGTGTGTGTGTGTGTATATGTATGTGTATATATAAAATATTTTTTTTTTTTTTTTTTTTTTTATAAAGGCTTTGTCTTAGAGGATTTGATGCAGTGAGTCTTATGGTAGGTTGGGGTATTTGACAAACATTCAGGCATCACAGACTACATGACACTTTGATCAGGTCACCTCAGAAGAATCGGAAAAGATAACCTAGAAAAGTAAAGATTAGTAAAGATGGCAGGTTCATTGAAGAGTATGATATTTAAGAAGCTATGCATAAAATTAATATGCTGCTGTGGCTGTCCGTTTGTCTGTCCAGGATTTTAAATCACCTGTAGCTCACAAACCATTTGAACTATTGACCTGAACTTTGGTACACATATACTACATGACATTTACTATCCGCTTTCGGAATGATTATTAACCTCCAACGTTATTCCTCTTTTTATTTTATTTTATTGTAGAATCAACTCTTGGCAGCAGCAGCATGCGTATGGGCACCGTTCTCATCCCTACCACCTTCGCTGTCACTTCCCCTAACTCTTCATATCTTAAATCATTCTTGAGGCAGATTGAAGACTTATGTGCCTGATTAAATGAAAAATTAAAGAAAGCTTACTAAGTAGTTAAAGCACAAACACTGACTTAATCAGTTTTAGCGCGAAAAGATACTGACGAAAGAAGAGAAGAAGCGGGCAGCTAGGGTGGAGAAAAGAAGAGCTGCTCAGGAAACAGCAAGCACATCAACCTCTGAGCAAAAGAATGCTAAACATACAGCGAAAGAGTATGAAAACTATGAATGCTCAAGTCAAGTGTATACGTGCAGTGTATAGTCTGGTCTAGTTTATAAGGTGTAGAATAAAATGTAGCTATGAAAAAGCAAAATATAAAAAGTGGGTTTTTAGAATTTTTTTTTTTTTTTTAAATTATCTGCAGTGATAGCCTGACATATCTCTATTGCTAACGTATTCCAGATTTTAGGTGTATAACTGTAAAGGGCAGCCTCGCCACTTCTTTCACATTTAGCTCTTGGAATAATAAGCAGGCAGTTATTT
Source organism: Polypterus senegalus (assembly GCF_016835505.1). Classification (NCBI taxonomy): domain Eukaryota; kingdom Metazoa; phylum Chordata; class Cladistia; order Polypteriformes; family Polypteridae; genus Polypterus; species Polypterus senegalus. Next base: position 121,491,433 of record NC_053154.1, on the reverse strand, counting down.
CAAATGTAGGGGAATAAGCAATATCAATAGGAAGGAGCAAGATTACTAAGAGCAAGATTGTAAGAGTTTGTAGGATCTTTAACAATTTTAAGCAGTCAACAAATTTAGTCAGGGAGAGAAAATTTGTACTTAATGAGTCCTATATGAAAAATTAAATTCACTCTGTGATCTTCTCATAATCAGTAATTCAGATATAAGGTCAGATATAAGATTTAATTATTGAAGATCCCAATATAGATCAACAAATCAAATTAGATTCATTCATAAAATAATTCATCCCGAATTTGAATTAGCCACACATCCAAAAGGCGACTCTACCAAGATGCAAAACACAGGGTGGCATAGCATTACCAAACTTTCAATTCTACTACTGGGTGGCAAATATAAGTGCAATATAGTTTTGGAAATTGTCAGAAATTAATGAATTTATAGTGGCCTTTGTGCCAGTCAATACTATGTCAATTTACTGGTAATCCATTCATCCACCAGTTACTTTAAATATGGAAACTATTTCAGAATGCATTTCAAGGTAGACAAGCTCTTATCTATTGCTCACATACATGATAATCACCTTAAGCCTAATTAGTATTTAACTTGTGGAAAATGGCAGGTTTAAAGACGCTTGGAGATATTTATATAGACCACCTATTTAATGTATTTGTATTTGCTTATCCAAAGTAATATATAACATTTGACAAAAAATTCTGTGCTTTTCTTTTGCTTTTCCAATCGAAGTACAAGCATGAAAAGAGATGCTCATTTTTACACAGTATCTATAGTGAGATATGAAGCCACAACCTCAGGGTTTGATGTCCAAAGCTTTAAACACTACACCACACTGATTGCCTGTATTTGTGTCTTATTAGCAGTTAGGTTCCAAATATAAATTTCCGTCTATGTACTTTTTTTCCTATACAGTATACATATTAGAAATTTTGCTGAAACAAAACAGCCCCATTTCACACTCATATCTATCCAAGATGTAATACTGGGTAATCTTAATGAGGACTCAGTCAACATTTCCATAATATATAAAATATTTAAAGTAATCTGCCCTTCAGTTATCCAAGGGGAAGGTGAGAAAGGGACCTTTCAATTAGAACCTTGGAAAAGGAGTGGAACTCAACCATTTATAGAAATACATAATTTCTTATTTAAATGCAGACCCTTAATCCACACTTACAATAGGTTAATGGCCAAATTACAGCACCTGCCTTATGTAATTAGGTTACAGTGTAGAAGAGGATCATAAGTTGTCACTTCCTGCAATACCATTAACCTTTTGGGCCCTGAATAGGTACTCACAACTTAACATTTTGTAGGTTGATACTGAAATGTAAGTACTCACAATCATCAATTCTATAGTATGAAAAGTTGTAATTCGTAACTCTGAAAATTCAGCAGTACTGTACAAGTTAATTGTTGTCCAGGTGCAATGCTGTCTAGCAGTGAAATATTCTGACTGAAGCAGTGATATTTCTTTTCAGCAAACAGAAGTATTAGGATGAGCTTCTTATCTATGTGCACACAGGCCAGAAGATGAGAGAATTGCGTGTGCACCTTACACAACAAGTTCATTATCTGAGTGCTGAGCTTCTGCCACGAGAACTCTGGAGCCATTCACTAAATCCTGTTCACTAAAAGCCAGCTTCTGTAAATTCAAAAGGAGAATGCAATAGGTAGAAAGATAGCATATGTGCCCAGTAATTGTTTACTTTTAATGTAATGACAAATCTAGATAATGTATGTATAATGTGGTGGTTCAAACAGACAAGTGGGGTTGCAAACTCAGAATCTGCCTATTTTGTGGACCTTGCACTATAAAATTTGGAATAGTGTATTCTGTCTAAATATGCTTTGGGCTAATGTGTGATACTGTGAATACTATATAGTAAATGTATTTTTTAACCCCTTTTGACAGCATTCAATTGATCTGATGAAAATCTTTGGATATGTTTGTGGCTATATATCCAGCATGTTCTACCTTGGCTCACGTTTTCCACAGTTATATAAAAATGTAAGTTGACCTGACCCTTTTAATCCTACTTATCAGTTCTTTTCACATCAATAATATTTTTTATTAAAATCTGTTAACTGTATTTAAGTAACTCTTCGTAACAATAGATGTTTTAGATGTCAAATAGATTCCTTTCATTTTTATTAAGTACTTAATATGTATTTAATATTTAAATATTAAATATTTTGTTAAATACTATATCACAGTTGCATTTTGCATATCTGAATATTACTTGTTTACTTCAAATATCTTTTATCTGTACTTTTTTCAACAGTTTAAAAGAAAATCAACAGAAGGTACATCTTACTATTTATTTGCACTAGCCATGATGGGCAATGGCACTTATGGGCTGAGTTTGGTGGTAAAACTGCCAGGTCTGAAGGAGCCAACACACCTCTTCATAACTAAACATTTGGCTTGGCTTATTGGCAGCTTTGGAGTATTGTTTCTTGACTTTTTTGTATCCTTTTCTGTTTTATACAATTAATTTTATTAAGTACGGGGCCATCTGTACTATGGAAGTTTAAAATGGTTTGTTTTTTGAATATGTTTATAGTATTTTTCATGTATTTGTGATTTTCTTATAATCAAAGTGATTCAATTCTCTCAAGCCAGATTATGAAATTAGGCATCTGGTGGCTTTCATTTCAAAATACCTGATTATAGGGAAATACTGTAATTGTGATATTAGTGCTTAATAATCTGTGAACATACTTTTAAAGGGTGCTGCTACACAGTCTTTTTGTACAGTATTCATATGTCCCTGTGGTGGTGGGATTTTTTTGATTTGTTTGTTTATTTTTATTTTTTTAAATCCTTGTGTTTTTTCTTTTCCTCTCATGCCCCAAATATTGTAGGTTTGAATGCCCAGATTGACCTAGTATATTGTATGTAAATGTGGGTATGCATGAATCTGTTTCTGTGAAAAACTAGTGTCTGTCCAGGGCTAGTTCTTGCTTTGCAACCATAGGTTAATAAATAATGACTTTAAATACCTATGTCTTTATGCAAAGCAGCTGTAGGATGTATTAATGTTTTTATTTATACTATGATTAGGGCTGGGCGACATGGAAAAAATCTTACCACAATGATTTCTTTTTCATATCGGTCAATATCAATATATATCAGTACTCCTAAGTGAGATGTGAAGATATTATAAGGTTTATTTTGGTTTAAATATTATTTTTTTTTCCAGAAGTTGAACATGACAAATATACTATAGAACATTATATAACCGTATTTCAAATAAATCGGTGTACAGTAATCCCTCCTCGATCACGGGGGTTGCATTCCAGAACCCCCCGCGATAGATGAAAATCCGCGAAGTAGAAACCATATGTTTGTATGGTTATTTTTATATATTTTAAGCCCTTATGAACTCTCCCACACTGTTAACATTAATAGAGCCCCCAGACATGAAATAACACCCATTAGTCAAAAGTTTAAACTGTGCTCCATGACAAGACAGAGATGACATTTCTTTCTCACAATTAAAAGAATGCAAACATATCTTCCTCTTCAAAGAAGTAAACGTCAGGGGCAGAGAATGTCAGAGAAAAAGAGCAAGAGAGACAGCGTGAGAGTAAAGCAAACAATCAAAAAATCAATACGTGCTTTTGTGCTTTTAAGTATGCCGAAGCATCGCAATAAAGCGGCATTTTGTAGAGGAGCGTCCATATCCTCTAGGCAAACAGCCCCTCTGCTCACACCCTCTCTGTCAGACAGAGAGAGTGAGAGAGACAGAAAAAAGCAAACAATCAAGCACTGCTATTGTCTAGCACATAGATGTCTGTGCAACCCTCCAAGGATATGTCTTTCTGGACCATCACTGATCCACAACCAAACCGGTCATGCTGGATGATCTTCTAGGCTGAATAATGTTTTACCATGGTGTCTTCAGACTCTTTCAAGTCTGTCACATGTACTCTGTGAGAACCCACTCTCATCTGTGAAGAGAACAGGGTGCAAATGGCAGTGCAGCCAATTGTGGTATTCTCTGGTGAATGCCAGCCAAGCTGCTCAGTGATGGGCAGTGAGCACAGTTTCAACTAGAGGATGTTGCCACCCTCATGGAGTCTGTTTCTGACAGTTTGATCAGAAACATATACACTAGTAGCCAGCTGTAGATCATTTTGTAGGGACTGGCAGTGCTCTTCCTGTTCCTCCTTGCACAAAGGAGCATATACTGGTCCTGCTGCTAGGTTGATGCCCTTCTACAACCCTGTCCAGCTCTCCTTGTGTAAATGCTCATCTCCTGGAATCTCCTCCATAGTCTTGAGACTGTGCTGGGAGCCGCAGCAAACATTCTTGTGATGGCACATATGGATGGGCCATCATTGAGGAGTTGGACTACCTCTGCAACCTGAATCAGCTACGGGTAAAGCCTCATGCTAGCAGTAGTGACAAGGGGCCTCATGTATAAATGGTGTGTACACACAAAAATGTTCCATACGCCCATTTTAAAACACACATCAAGATGTATAAATACTAAACTTGACGTAATGCCACGCACATTTTCATGGCAGCCTCACCCCATGTGTGCGCATGTTTCTGCTTGGTTTTGCAAATGGCCAGCACCCAGTGTCAAGAAGTGCTACTGTTTTTGTGTGGTGTTCCATACGCCCATTTTAACACACACACTGAGACGTATAAATACTAAACTCGACGTAATGCCACACACATTTTTATGGCAGTCCACTCTCTAGTATTGAGTCACAGGAGCTTTTCAGTGTGAACTTGCTGACCAATTGGTTATTTCACAAACATCACTGAGTCCTTTTAAGACTAGCAAGTCACCTCAAAGATCAATATAAAGAGCAGTGAATCTATTCTTTTTGGTGTTCAGCACCAATACTACACTATAAAGTTGTCTTAAGAGAATTAATTTGCTTATGTAAATAGAAAGCATTTCTACTCTATTAATGTGCTGCTCTGTAGTCCATAGAAAGTGTGTCGCAATATGCAAGCGTGTAGCATGCTGCATAATGTGTTACACAATCGTGGTTTGCCTGTACCTGAAGAGATGCGGTATGATGAACCTGACCCACGAAATGATCTGCCAAATCGGACAGTGTTACAACTTCATTTGAATGTAATTAGCAGAATGTAAAAACAGGTAAACGCATGCACCATTTATTTCTTAACCAATTTGTTTAATTTGTGGTCAATGTGATATAGTACATCCCTTATTTTTCTTAGTTCATTGGCCACATCTCCTGCTGCATTCATTATTGTGTTTTTGACTCAGAACAGCATCCTTCAGCACACGGCCAGATGGTCGCACAGTGGTTTTCGAGGCACGCACAGCAGCACCATCACTGCCTGGGGTTCTGTCTTCTACATGGGGGGTCAGCTTTTGTAATATTGTCTGAAACAGAATAAATAAATAATGGGCTATGACACGCTTTTCACATCAACTTTGATATTTGACCACTTTTTTTTTATTTCGGGCAGTATACGACTTTATGAATTACAACTTTCGAGTTTCTCCGCCATGCTGTATCACTTCATCAGTTTTCTTTTGTTACCTATACCAGACAACAAGTAATAGTTTTTCGTTGCCTCCACTTTGCATTCTCTGAAATTCTTGTTTTTCCCCATGTGCTTTTGCCATTGTCTTTTAAAAAAACACCAAACGGAAGGGGTTATTTATGTTGATTTGCAAATTTAAATATGTGAAATTCTGGGAGGAGTCGGTGGAGTGGTAGGCATGTGCGTTAAATTTCATGTTCATTGGGATTTATAAAAGGGAAGTGCATGGAACTTGGCAAACGCAGTTTTATGCATGTGGATTTTTTTGTACATACACACATTACCAGTTTTGATTTTCAAATGGCATCTTTCGGAAAACACCAGAAATATGTTCATTCTGCAAACCTTTGATCAAGGTCAATATCTATATTAAACTGTGATGCTTGTGGTCTCCCCTACACTTTCTCGTATACTCAGATATAAGGATGGATGTTTGAGGAGTAAACCGCAAGACAATAATGATAGTTTTTATATTTTGTACATTAAAGAACCATTAACTACAAATAAAATCAAATTAATAATTTATTGATCAATTACTATAGAAGTAAAGTTGAATGAACTGGACTCTGCAGTTGCATGAATAAAATGTAAAGTACCATTTCTGGTTAACGGAAATAGCCCAAAAGTTGATCAAAATCTATGTTTTGTACCTAATACTTGTATGCAAAATTTGGTTGAGCTAAGTTAAACCATACTCAAATTATCGTGTTTACATAAACACATGCAGACGTAATTGCAAAAATTGTATTTTTGGACTCCAGGAGGCCTAAAACATTGAGATTCATCAGAAATTGAAAATTGAAATTTTGGAGGATTCCAATACTTTCCCTATACTTCGTATATGAGAAAGTCAGAGAGGTCTAAAATCTCTGGACTATTACAATACCTTACCCATACTTTGTATACGAGAAAGTAAAAAATGAACTAATGCTTTGTTTGCTTGGAAGCTCACTTTATTTGAAAACATTTCAAATATGTATGACTGAATATTACAAAGTATACTATTAAGTTCCCAATGACACTTAAAATGTATTGCTGTATTCTTTCATAAATTGTTGAGCATTGATCATGGATTTGTTTGTTGAAAGCCAATGAATTAATGTTATTTTGGGTAAATTCCTTAATCAGAGACACATGCAGATGACTGCACAGTTTGTTCTGTACCGTAACCATAAGAACACTGGACCAAATTTGGTGGCACTGGAAAAAGTTCCTGAAGTGCAGCCCCTTCTTTGTGATGAAGACACTGTTTAAAAATGTGACTTATTCTTCTTATTGTTCTCTTTATTTAGCTAATTTAAGTGTAACTACTTTTTGTTTGTCTCTTGGTATATTTTAATTTGCCTTGCATCCATGTCTATATAATTTCCATTGCATACTTTGAATATTTTGAAACTTGAAATTTATAATTAGTGTGAATTTTAATGCAGCTAGATTTCTTTACAATTTGGTTATTTTCATTCTTTATTTTTAAAACATTTTAAAAATGTATTTAATATTTAAAATGAAATATCAAAGCTAGATTATGTGTATGACATTTGTATAATTTTTGACTTTCCAAGCTTGTAAATGAAAATAACAGGTCCCATTGCCAGTTTTCAGTTGGTCATATTAACTAAAATTTCAAGGTTGTTAATTACCTTAGAATTGTAACATGCTATTCCACAGTTCTGAAACTCGCTTCAGAGAATTTAATAGCGCATTATTTTTTTTTAAAACATATCGGTTATAATTAAAAGAGGAATTGCTTTGTTTTACAGATTTATGGATTTCGTAAATAAATGAAACAATATATATTTTTGAAAATACAAACTATTTTTTCTTTTAAAATTTGAACTTCCTAGTTTTTTACAATTTGTCTTTTTCTGCATATCTACTCTAGACTAGACTCTAGACTGTAAGCAGGTAAATGATAGAAATGTTTCATTGTGTTTGAAAGAACTTCTTTAACTAAGCCATACTTTTTTTTTTTAATGCACTTAAATTTTGTATTTTTGAGAATACAAACAGTCTTATTTTAATAAACTGTACAGAACATACTCTTAATTCTGTTTGCACAAGAAACTAAAGTACATTAATAAGCCAGTTAAATGCTCTGTATTTAAATATAGCATTTTGCAAATGTGCAGTTTCATAATAATGTTATACGTTCTAGGTAATATTTTTTAGTATTTGTGAATATTTTCCGTATGAAATGTAGTAGATGTTCTATTGATTATTAATTAACATCAGAGTTTTTGGGGTATTGTTGAGCTTTAGATCAAAGCCTCTGGAAATTTCTTTTCCCTTTTTCTTAAATATACAATTTATTTATAAAGTAAACAAAATCCTTGTTGCTAAATATGTTATTGTTAGATGATATAGTAGCACACTTAAAAGCAAAGCTATGTTTCATTTAGGAAATTAAAGATGGTACCTTTGACTGTAACCATCAATCTATGTGATGTTTTACTATCAAACCAATGTATGCTATTTACTAAATAATAATCTAGAATTGCTGTGTACATTTACATCATGTTTACTGTAGATGTTGTCTTCCTGCCATAAATAACTGTGCACAACAAAATGTGCTGACTAATTTTGCAAATGTTGGCCAGTTTTGAAATATGTTGCAGCAATTTTAAAGAGTGTGGTTGTTGTTGATATAAAATTGTGCACAGCATCCATGCCATTGGTGTGGTTTCTTAACAATTTTACTAAATGCCAGATTATGCTAATTTTAATGTATTTTAAAATGTCTGGAGGAACTAAGAATGTAAAAATTACTTTTTAAAAGATATTCCTAGTTTACTTTTTTGTAAATATAAAAACTGCTTTTGCATTTTGGGGTATTGTCTTTCTTGTATATGTACAGTATATTATGTGTTTTTGTGCTAATTTATATTTCAGTAACTCCATTTTAAATCCATTTATTTAATAAATCTAGTGATTCCATTATTGGGTCATAGGTTGCTAGAGCATAGCCTAGTAACACTGGGCTCAAAGCAGATATGGCACTCTTTTTAATAAACACCCTCACAGGTGTAGGCATCGACTATGGAGGTGTATGGGGTTCCAGGGTCCCTGTATAATCACAGAGAAAGCTGTGTACACATTTGTGGAAAAACGTCATCACTGTTTCCAGGGAGTGTGGGACTCTTCCAGGGCTGTACTTTGTCTCCTATTCTGCTTGTGATTTTCATGGACAGGATAGCAAGGTGCAGGTGAGGAGGGAGGGGGGTCCAGTTTGTTAACCTTAGAATCACATCATTGCTTTTTGGGCTGCAAACTCCGTTATTCTTTGGGACAGTTTGGGACTGAGTGTGAGGCGGCAGGAATGAGGATCAGCACTTCCAAATCTGAGGCAGTGGTCCTCGGTAGGAAAAAGGTGGATTGTCCTCTATGAGTGGTAGGTGAGTTACTGCCTCAAATGGAGTAGTTTTAAGTACCTCAAGGTCTTGTTAATGAGTGAGGGGAAAAGGGATGGTGAGATCAACAGAAGAATTGGAACAAACTGTAGTGGTGAAGAAGGAGCCGAGTCAGAAGTTGAAACTCTTTATTTACCTCTCGATCTACATTCCTACCCTCACATATGGTCATGATGGTAAGGCGGAGTGGTGGCTGTGAGCGTAGGAATCTTCGAATCCCATAAATGCCAATAGGGACTCTGCTCTGTTGGGCCCTTGAGCAAGGCCTTTAACCTGCAATTGCTGACCGCTTTGAGTAGTGAGAAAGCGCTATATAAATGCAAAGAATTATTATTATCAGCTTTGTTTAATGACTGAAAGAATGAGATTTTGGGTACAAGCAGCGAAACGACTAAAACTAAAATACAGAATGAAAGACTAAAAACCAAAAATATATTGGACTACCAGTGTTTTCTAGCTTTATCATACTTATATGATCCAATTCTTCTGCTTTGTAAGTTTGATTTTTTTTTTTTGATTGAACGAAGTGTTTCCCATTAGCATCTGATTAGTTATACACTAGTTCAATTTTCTTTTTCCATTCTCATACAGCTCTCTATCCAACTTTTTTCTCTATTCCCACTCTTTCCAGTTACAAAAATAGGTGTTCCAGTTTCCCATTGCTATTATGTGCTAGGCAATTGGGTTGCATTTTCTATAAAGTCTTTGTAGATCTCCATAACATGCCTTCTTTTCATCTGCTATACTGTTTTCTGTTGGTGCATACATTTTTGTTACTCATACGTTTTCCTGTAGATTTAAGTTCATCATCATTATTCTTGGATTAATTGGTTTTCATCTTATCTTCTTTTCCATCACACTTCTTATAAATATTCTCCTTTCTGCCAATGTCCTGTTTTTTATTGAAGGTCCCAAAAACCTTGATGGTATATCCTTTAAATGTATTATTTCAATCCCCCCGAAGATATTCTTTACCTGCTAAAGTCATTATACAGGGTGAGCTCAAAAGAATTACCACATTTCAAACGTTTATTCTACAAAAACGTTGCAAAATAAAATAAATTTCATTATGCCAGAAGAAAGGGTATACAAAATAGTTTTTTTTCACAGACTTATAAAAATGAAGTCTTCAACGTGGTGGCTATCATTAGCGATACACTCTTCAAGATGATTTCTGAACACTTGCATGACCTGTTTGGCCATTTCAAGGGGATTTTGTGGCAAATATTGTCCTTGAGGGCTTCAAGGTTTTGAGGTCAGTGTGTGTATACCTTCAACCTGAGATATCCACGCAAGAAGAAATCGCACGGAGTGAGATTGGACGAGCGTGAAGGCCACCCAACATCACTGCACAGGAAGATAAGCTTCAGCAGAAAAATCTCCTGCAAAACCTGCACAGATCTCCGATCCATATGAGCTGTTGCTGTATCCTGTTGAAACCAGGCATCCTCCAGATCCATTTCTTCCAGTTAGGGCCACAAAAAGTTCTCTAGCATTTCAATGTAACGTTCTGAAGTGACAGTGACTGTTGCACCCCCTTCCTCAAAAAATAAGGTCCTACAATGCCAAATTCAGCAACGGCGCACCAAACTGTAACACTTTCACTGTGTAGGGGTCTCTGATTAATTTCACGAGGGTTGGTTTCAGGTCAGTGTGAAAGTTTTGCTTATTTAGGGTTCAAATGGAAATGTGTCTTGTCGCTGCACATGGTGGTGGCATCTCAATGAACGGTTTGCAGAAAATGTGCGCACAACTCTCTATGGCTCTCCCAGTCTCTCTCAGAGAGTTCCTACAGTACCATCATTTTATATGGATGGAAATTAAGGTCCTCATGCAAAACCTCCTCAAAGACGTGTTGGAAATGCCTAAGGCAGAAACATATTTGTGCACTGAACATCTAGAAGACTGCAGAATTGATGCCCTTACAACTTGGATGTTTTCAGGCGTTCATACAGTCCGAGGATGGGTGGAGATTTTCTTTTTAATGCTGTACCTATCCGTCTAAATTTAGCCACCCACTGAAGTATTGTTTTCTGATTTGGGATGTCACCGTTAGGAGGAATGATAAAGTGTGCTCGGAAGGCACGTTGCATAGTGATGATGGTCTAACAGACAGAGAAAATACGGTGGCCACTGGACCATGGCATGTTGCCGACAGAAAACTATAAGGGACTGCTTATCCATGGTCCCCCACCCCACTCACTTGGCTGCCTCTACCTTGCGCAGTGACCTTGAGAAATCCCCGTGATCGAGGAGGGATTACTGTACAGCATTTTGGCTCACCCTGCATTCCATATTGTCATTCATAACTCCTTCTTTGCCAGTGTTTGTAACCAGTTAGACCATCCATTTGTAACCGGTTAGACCCTCCATTATTGAGATTGGTTTTCTGTCTCTGAATTATTCTAACTGTGCAAGTGAAGAGCCCATTGACAAGGGCCCCATTACCTCAGAACAATTGGTCTTTGCTCTGTTTGCTTAGTATGAAAATTCACAGTAGTCTTATTTCCAGAATTTCCTGCATCTGCAACCCTGGGGACACCCTCTCTAGGAATATGGTCTTCTGAGTAAACTGATGATACTGTAAGTATTAAAGATTGAAACACAGTCAGTAGCGGACAGGGAGGACTTCCACATCCAGTCATGCGTGAGCATAAGCAGATTTGGGAATGTTATGAATGAAATGGAGCCAAAGAGTCTTATTTATTTTTTAGTTGTTCAGTCTCGCTAAACAAAAAAATTGAATGTATGTACCCTGAAGACAGTAAATGCATTGGTATTGTGGTGAGTAAAAAAGCGTGAAGAAAAAAAAATATTTTTTGGAAAATAGAAGCCAAATTGCAACCTAAAACAAAACATTTTTTACTCTTACTGATTTACATTGTCACCCATATGTGTCTGTGATCACCTTCCTGGCTCTGATAAGTTAAGTGTTACCACTCCAGAATGAGAGGGAGCGTTGGTGTTAACTGTATCTTCTCTTTCAACTGCAGCTTTGAGAAGAGGCCCAAAGAGGACCCCTCACCCTGCCAAGAGAAGACTCGGGCCCCCTTCCACCTCAGACGCAATGAAAATGGTGGCCCCTGAAAGTCGATGTTCTTTTGGACCCAACCCTCAATGAGCACAGAGTTCCCACTGAAAGAACTTTAAGTTAAATTTAGGTTGTAAAGCAGTGCTAGTTAACTAGCATGCCATGGGCACAATTTGTTGTTTGTTTATTTATATATTTATTTTTGACTGCCGATATAACAGTGTTGCCTAGCTGGTGCCCTAGCACTCCCAATGGCATCCTCTGATCTGTTCACCTGGTCACAAAGAGGAATAATCAGTAGGATGACTAAACCAATAGTCCTTGCAGAACTTCTCCAACAGCCCAGGCCCTCATTCCCATGCACCCAAGGGAAGACAGAGACTTTTTTTTTTTTACTAATATTTGAGTGACCTGTGTCCCGACAGTGGTGCCCTGCCAGAAATAGGCACAGATTCTTGCCCCATTCCTATCTGGTGAGGTGGAGCATGCCTATAATGACATGGATGAGTGCACTGCAGGTGATACACTACTCTGAAATGGGTGATCCTTGCCTGCTATGGCCTGACACTGGAGTTTAAACCCCAATGCTGCCATGACTGGCACTTAGACACTAAGCAGCCAGCCCAAGCCAAGGCATTTGACCTGTGGAGGAAAGCGGTTCTCTGGCTGCAAATGGGGGAGAGAAAACACTGTAGATTGCTCCTAGAACACATGCCCTGCCCAGTCTGCCAGCAGTCCAGGACAGATATAGAGGGCATGGTGGAAACTATCAAGTGCCACCAAGATGCATTCCAGACAAAAGAAGATACATCTGTGTGGGCAGGACCTCCCACCCTGAGACATCCCTAAAGGAAGCTGAAGCTAGCCGCAAGAGAAGGACACTGGTCTTTCAGGCCTGTAGTGTTACAAATGAGGCAATGCGGGACAATTTGCATTGAACTTTCCTTGCATTGACAAGGCAATGGACTGTGGAAAAGCTTGAGGAGACAGGTATTTTTTACATGTCCATGTCTAACCCTCTCAATATCCCCTTTTCAGACTTGGCCAAGCTGAATGGATACCCAGTGCAGGCTGTATACAACTCCGGCAAAAAGGTTTCAATCGTCACTCGCTGTAATGTCCCATTGCAACATTATAATGGAAAAAGGGCCCATTTTAACTGCATTTGTGACATCTTGTAGGATTACCTCACTGTGTTTGTTGAGTATTCTTCCAAGGGCAGCTCCTCATGATTCATGTGGTGGTTTGGCCGTGCCTGCCCTACACCGCAATACTGGGCACAGACTGGCCAGAAAGAAAAATTGAGGAGAGCAGTCTGCAGTTTGAACACTCTCGGGAACATAGCCTGGCAGTGGACCGTCCTGTACCTTCACAAGGTTGTTTCCTACCATGCTAGAAAGCAGGTAAGGGCATGACGACCCTGTGGGTTGCTCTGCAGCTTTATTTTCCTTTTTCCAATGAGAGCAATGTAACATAGCCAGAAATTGATGGACTGAAAGAGCAGGAACACAACAATTAAACGTGAAGCCCTAGCCATCAAGTAGGTGGTGACCCAACTCCAGTACTACCTGTTGGCATGGGAATTAATTTTGGTCACCAACCACACACACCTGTAGTGTCTGTGTTTCCATTGGGACTTCAAGCTCCAGGTGACATGCTGGTTTTTGAGTTTAAAGCCCTTGAGTCTGGGACAGCTTAGTTATTAGCTAAACAAATGGGATTAATGGACCGAATGGTCTCCTCTCATTTGTAAAATTTGTTGTACAACATTGACAAGCGGTGTTTCAACGCTCTCAGCATGTGGAAACAACCTAATGGCTAGTCAGCATTACCACTCCAGAATGACATGGGGTGCTGCCACTAACTGTATCTTCACTTTCCACTGCAGCTCTCAGAAGACACACAAATAGGGTGACTAGCTCCACCCCCAACAACCAGAGAGACTCCGCCCCTTTCACCACACAAATGGACAATTCCACTGAGGCAGTATTTCTTTTTCACCTGACCTGAACAAGAACAGAACTCCTGGTGAAGAAACTTTAAGTAAAAGAGCGGCTGCAATGAAGCAGTGTTATTTGCGTACGAAAAAGGCACTATTTGTTTGGCATGCTCTGGTTTGCTCACCTTCTCACAACTTACTAGATGATGGTTGCAAACATGACTTGAATTTAAACTCGCCTAAACCAGGATGCACATCTAAATGAATACAAGATGAAAACAAATACGTAATTGCAGTGAAATCACTATGGTTGTTATTTAGCATTTGTAAACCCAAACTCAATCTAATGTTCAACACTGCCACCATTTCAGGTAACAATATGATTAAGTTTCTCTTTTGGTATTTATAAAGTGGGTTCACTCTAACTTCTGCCAAGTTAATTGTCTCAGTTGGCTTTTCTTTCTTTGGCCAAACCTATCCTTGGACAATGATATTTATCTACTTGGTCCTGCATTTTTATTACAACACAGTAAAACATAATTATGTACATAATTACATCTAAATAAATGTCTCGGCATGTAATAATATTATAAGAATGAAAACTATATTCGGGTATCTTCCAAATGTTAACCATCTGGTTAAACGGAACTGAACGACGTCTCATGTTATCCAATAAAAAGCAGTCTTTGGAAGTAGGCGGGTCTAAAGTTCTCACTTTTCCCAACATGAAGGTGGGACTTCCTTGAGGATTTCTGTTGGACGGTTCAGTGTGACACGTAACTAAAGTGCAAAGTGCCATGGAGGATTATATATTTTTTTTTAAGAAGAATCAGTGTTCGTGAATTCTAGCACTTCGTAGAAGCTGTGGTTTGCAGTTTCGGGACGTCTGTCCTCTGCCGCCACAGTAAGAAGCGAGCAAGAATACAGCAGCAGGACGACTGACTCTTTGAACTGCGGAGTTGCTGCGCAGGCAATGGGACGGCAGAAGTAAAAGGAGCGAACGAGCCACCGACCGGTCTAGGTGGACAAAGTAAATAAAAAGAAAACAATCAAAAAAGTTCGATAGGTAGTGGGGACATATTTTCTGCTACCCTTCTTTCCTTGTGGTGTTGCAATGCATTTCACTCAGCGCTGATGAAACCGTAAAAGGTAAAGGAAAGGTCTGGGCAAAACTTTTTATAAGTTCAGCATCGGTGTAGCCTGTAGGCAGGAGGTCACTGGACAAAGATGGGGAACGGAATGTGTTCTAGAAGACAAAAACGGATTTTCCAGTCGCTTCTTCTTCTGACTGTTACTTTTGGACTGATTTACGGAGCGATGGTATCTTACGAAATGCACAAGCAGCTGAAAAGATCTGAATCCCTAGCTTATAAATACCAACAGCACCAGGAATCACTGTCCGCGCAGCTCCAAGGTAACGACAGAATTCCTAGGAACCTGGCGGGGTGTCTTTAAATGTGTGTGGCGTGTCCAGGGCAGAGCTGTGTGTCGTGTCCAGGGCAGAGCTGTGTGTCTCATTCTTCCTAGTTGTATTGGTTTAATGGATTCATGTTTTACAGCTTATACGTGCAAAAAATACCAAATGAGGCAAAAGCCGTAGCTTGTAAACCTGTAGTGGTAAACCACTGGCTTTGTAACATTTGTCAAAATGTACTTATTTATAATAATTTATACTGGTCTTTTCAAAGTATCTTGTTTATTCGTAACCCACAACCATAGCTTCACGCGTAGATGTTTATAAATTGTGATGCACATATTGTGATACAGCGCACCGTCTTTATTTTAATGTAGTGTAGCAATATGAATACAGCCTAGTAGTGTATATATCACACGAATACGGTATATACCTGCATGGTCAAAAGTGTTTTATAAAGAACTGGTAAATACTATGATGACTCTGAATTTACACACACGGAAAGATATGAAGGTTTAAAAGTGTTTGCTTAAAACATTAGAACTGTCTGCTTGGAAAGGTCCACTCCTATCGCCTTTCAGGTTTGACGCGAATTTGTTGAAAGTTTCTTACTTGATGACAACCCCATTAGTTTTATTTCCTGTCTTCTCTAAGGTTAAAAATCTAATTTAATTAAACATCCTCTTCTATTTCAGCACAGTCTTAATTTATTTTGACTATCATGTGTGCAATATGTAGAGTACGATTAGAGTTAGAATTGTGTTTTTAAATTAAAAGAAAAGCCTAATGCGTTTTTGGAATCTGTGTAGACTGTCTTCGTTAATCCGTAATTTGTTTTACCTCTTATGTCTTTCTATGAAAGAGCCGAATGCTGTAAATATAACTTGTATACACATTTCAGACTTTCTATGTTTTTTAATCTTTACAAAAATCCACAAGTTATTAGACTGTGTAGAATTAGGTCATTGGCTTAAAAGTCTCCTTTCCTGTCTTGAACCAGCGGAATGTGAAACAATGTTACATGGGCACACTAAACAGGTATACTTTAAACAAAAGTTCTTTCATTTTGAACTGCTCTAGAAGTGCCTTTATTATACTGTTATTAAATTGGAAGACTTCTCCTAGTCTGATTTTTCTAATTTTGAGGAAATTTGCTACCTCCTGTGAAGGTTATTTAGCTGCAAGAATAAGGTAAAGCTATGGTTTCAAAAATTACAATATAAAAAAGTAAAAAATTTACTATAATGTATTCCTTAAATACTTTTAAACCTACAATGTTTAGTCTAACTTGTGTCATCCACTTGGTAATGATTTTACTTTAAATGACATATTCCTCCTATGTCTTAAAAGGGATATTTCAAATTTATCAGTAATAGAAATGATTTTTTTAATTCTATGTAATATTTTAATGTAGTTGTAATCTTTGTTATAGGTATTTTGCATTGGAAACGTGACCATGTGAATTTTAAGAATACTTGTAGGGTTGAATTAACAGCTGCTAAGGAGCTTCTTAAATTCCTACTCTGTAGAGCTTTACAGCAGCATGCTGTGGATTGATTAATAGGCTTTTATAGATCTAAAGGTTAGGCATTAGTTAAGTAACAGAATTTCATTTGTGGGCGTCTGCCTTTCACTCTAAAAATATATTATAAGGGAATCCTGCTCACTGCCTGAACTCCAGGGAGACTTCGAAGAAATGCAATCTCATTTTCTTTTGTATTCGACAGCACTGGCACACCTCTTGCTTTAATTGCTCTTTGCTCAAAGCTTTTTGATTGATAGTTGTAATTTTCCTAAAATTTGAATTTGTTCTGCTTACATTAGAAATGTTTAACCACTACCCTAAACATGTTACAGTATTCAAACAAGGCAGACAGAAATAAACCACAAGCAAGTACAATAGAATGTAATGGTTTGGAACTTGAATGCTTGTACTCGGGCAGTTTGTATATCCTTGCAGATGTGGCCTGCTTGATGTTTTAAAACAAGCACAATGCTGCAGGGTCACATCCCACTGCTACAGTATCTACTGTGTGACTGGCTCAAAGTAAGCTTTAACTTGCCTGCACTGATAATGTGTTGCAAAATGTCTCTTTTCAAATATGTAAATGCTTGGTTAGTTAGTAACTATAAATTGACTTCTACTGTATGTGCTTGAATATACCCTGCTATGGACTGATCCAGGGCTGGAATGAAAATGGTTAAATGTTGTATTGAAGTGCACATTCTTCTGTTGTGCAGTGGATAATTGTGTAAGGAGTGGCAGGTGCCACATGCTAATATTTCTTTTTCTGGTTATTTCCTAGTTTTGTGTGAGAAGAGTATTTTGTATACCTTACCTTCTCAATGAGAATCATTAAAAAAGAATGGGGGAGGGGGCGTGCAAACTTTTTTTTTCTACATTTTGAATAATTAAAAGTTATATTCATATATACAGGCTGGTCCGGATCTAATTATGCAATTTTCATTACGCTATAACTTAAGTTTATTACTCTGAGCCTGTATTCAACTGAATGGAGGACAAGTGGGACATTACATGGAAAATCAGTGAAATAATTCAATGTTAGTCCATTTTCGTTTATTACAAGATATTTCAAACAATTCTTTTGTCTTGTATTATTTTCCTGCATTGCATTAAAAATTGCATAGTTGGATCTGGACCACCCTATGTATATTTTGCAAGTCTCCATTGGACAAAGTGTTGGCTCAATAAATTGAAATGGAAATGTTTTTGGGGTTTTTTTTCAAAATTTTCTTGAGCTTGTATCCACTGTTGTCTTACAAATGGATGCCTCAACCACACTTTAGTGAATTTCTTAAGTGCTGTAGAAATGCACTTATTTTGACCTGTATTACTGCAATTTTTCAACATGAAATAAAACAAGGGAGTAGAATAGTAAAACCATCACTAAGATACCCAGCCCCTCAATGTCATCTGGAGCCATTTTTGATAAAAATAGTGATGTTGCATCCAATGCAGAAACTATAATTACATGGTTATTTCTGTTGGGCAGCAGAGGACATGGAAATTTGTAGTGGACATTTTATCAATTCAGTACAAGGCACCCATAAGCTTAAACGATATTTCTACAATTGGGAGAAAATGCAATGAACATGCCTTTTGTTGGGAAACAATCAAATCATAAATCATTGTATTTAGAAGCATAAGCCCTAGATATTCTCACCTTTTTTGTGCAGGTTTTCTGTAACACCTTGGTTGTGCAGAACATCATAAGTGTGTAGGTTAATTCATTAGCCTAAATTGCTCTAAATATGTGAGATTGCGTGCATGAGGGAATGTGCATTGTGATTGTCTTTCCATTCTGTTTAAACGTAGTTTCTGCTAGAGCCAGATGCTGTCATAATAGGTTTGTGCTCCCTACGAGCTTTGAATATGAAAAGAAAATCGATGGATGAGTGTTTACTTTAATATTCATTTGCTTGCATTTGTATTTTGTCTTTGTAATTTCCTCCAATTCTCTCTAATCTGTAAATCTGAAGAATTTAGAAAAGTTCTGGAAATGTCTTTGAGGTGGACACCACTTCTTTTTTTTGTTGTTGTCTTGAAGGCATTCCTCTACTCATCTGTGTCCTGGAACCTAAATCCTTGCATGAAAGTTTGAATAGTTTTTTAATTGGGTGTGACTGTCCGGGTTGGCCCTCAACCTCCTTTGTTGCATTCGGCAGCCTTCTGAACCTGAAACCGTCGATTGGTCATGAACTGGGCAAATGGGGACATGCACATTCAGCAAGTGGTTGGCTCCTAAGCATCAAGTGCTTTTATTAAAACAACAACCAAATAGACAATGTTCACATAGTTGGATAAAATTCTTCAATAAATAAGTAATCCAGAATGAATCTGGAGGTTAAAAACCATGAATAAATAATCCTTTAAGGCAAGGTTAACAAATCCCAAAACAGGACTTGTTTCTAAAAACTCCCAATCCCAGGTGCAACCTTCTAAAATCTATGTCTCCTTTGCTTACCCTGATGGGATCCTGCAGCCAGAGGAGATGTCCTGCCAACAGGCACAGCCAAGCTTTTATCCAGGCTTGAGTCATGGCTGTCGCCAGCCCAGGGTAGTGTGCTTCACCTCCCCTCATTCCTTCGGCTTCTGCTGCTACTCTTGAGTCTTATGCGGGAGTTACCTGCAAACATCCCAAGATGCACTCGGCTAGAGGGGCTCACTTCAGCCCCCTCAAACATCGACCCTGCGCTCCTCCTGGATCACTCCTCCTGACCGCCTGCCTCCTTTCCTCTGCACTCTGGCATCCCCTGATCCTACTGCCTTCATTCTGTTTCTTCTTTAACCTCTTTCTCTCAGTTGTTATCTTTTTCTGCTTGTCTTTCTGTCCTGATTCCCTGCTATGCAGGCTCCTTTGTATGCATGTTCAAGTGTAGATTTGCCCCACAGAGGTGTGAATGAGGCATCTGACTGATGTGCTTGTACGCACCCTCACCCAACTGCAGCCTGCACTTCCCAGGACATGATTATTTATTTAAAATCAGCAAAATGGACCACAATTCACATTGGCGTATTTGTTAAGAGCCCTATATTGGATAGCTGCTCTTCAGCTTTTTTTATTACAGTTATACGAGGTATGTCTATTAAATAACGAGACTGTGATTCCACCTAGTAAACAAAGCAGTCAGAACTGGTTATAACTGCATGCGTGGTGACCTTGAATATGTCTGAACCTGCATGACAAGCAGCAACACTCTATGACGTTCCGTTGATTGTGAGTCACCATTTAGTTCGGTTGTGTGTTCTGTAGTGTGCCGAAAAAATGCTAAGTTTAAAAGTTGAACAACGTGTCAATTTGACATTTTATGTAAAATTGCACAAAACACCAACCAAATATTTTCAAATGCTTACTACAGCTTATGGGAATGACTGCCAGTCTCGTACGGGTGTGTTTGAGTGGCACAAAAGAGTGAGGGATGTGAGAATGTCGAAGATGATGAACGCCCGGAACCAAGAATGAAAAAAGCCTGTCAAAGCAAGTCAAAATTCAAAGCCATGCTCATTGTGTTTTTCTATATCCAGGGTTCAATTTTGGAAGAATGGGTTCCAGAAGGCACAACAGTTAACCAATATTATTATAAGGAAATTTCCGAAAAAAAACGGCTGCAACTGTGGGAAAATGGTTTAATTCTTCACCAGGACAATGCGCCTGCTCACACAGCACTTTCTGTAAAGCAGTTTTTGACCAACAAGCACATTACTACACTTGAACATCCTCCATAATCGCCCGATTTAGCACGTGCGACTTTTATCTTTTCCCAAAAGTTAAATCCGTGCTTAAAGGGACACATTTTGAGTCAGTTGATGCTGTAAAGAAGAAAACGGTGGATGTGTTAAAACAGCTGACAGGAATTGATTTGCTCCATGCCTTCGACCAGTGGAAAACAAGACTGCAGCAATGTATTAGTGCAAATGGGGAGTATATTGAAGGGGACAAGCATTTAATTTGTAGTACATATAAGTAAAAGTGAGTTATTTAATCAGTCTCGTTATTTAATAGATACACCTCATATACAAGTAAAAAGATTGTGCCAAACCTGACACATGCATGACAGTCTCCTATTATTTAGGTAATGTTTTTTTTGTTTTAATATTTGCTTTCATGCCTTACAAGTTTCTATGGCTGAGTGAGGCTATGATTTGTGGTAAACTCTTTGGAGGATTTCTTCTCTAAATGTTGGGTTCTGGCAATTGTGTTTTATGTGTTTGTTTGTTTCTTCATGGTGCATATCTCTAGATAAGAAAATGATACTATATTTATACACTTCCATCCTCCAATATTTACATATAATGTGCACAATAAGATAATTTAGAGTTAAGGCAATGTTAAAATATATGTGCAGTATGCATTCAATTTGAAGCTCAGTTGCACTTAGGTGTCTAATTTCCAATTTTGGATAATTTATGTAGTTACTGAAATGCTCTGCCATCTGTAGAAGTAAAAATATATGCACAGTAAAATTTAAATGCATTTTTTTCTTATATTAACTTTATTCATCTTGTTTGCTTTGCTAGTGGGAAAGGTGCATCAGTTTGTTTTGTCTTGCAGACCTGGATGTCATTTTTCACATTTTGTCATTTGTTCCCATGTATCTAATAATAACTGGGTCACACAAATGTAGTTCAGGAAGTCCTCCACATTTCTAGGGATACCTCCTACCTGTGCTCTGCTCAGGCAGTACACTGTATAAGTCTTTCTAGTGTTGGTATGAATCCATTTAGTCTTGTTATCATTATGCTACCTTTCCATAACATCATCTTTCTGTTTGATTACCGATTTAGGAGATACCCAGTGGAGCTTTTGACCTTTCCTTTCTATCCCACGTACAAATCTTCATTCAGCCCTTCAGGGATTTGGATGCTAATGATCAATTTAATACAACAACAACATTTATTTATATAGCACATTTTCATACAAACAGTGTAGCTCAAAGTGCTTTGCAAGACATAATGACTGAAGTTGCTTCTTCTTCTCCTGTTATGTCAAACAATATCCTCAGTCTTCTGTATTGAATCAAGCATTCCAACTTTGCCAATTTTTAGCTTACCCCAGTATTTTCTAAAATGATGCATAGGTACATTCCTCCAATTCAGCGATCTTCCAAAGGTTAACAACTTTGTCGTAAAGTACTCGTGAAGCCAACACTTTTTTTTTTGAGCTGTGCACCGATTCTTCCCCAAAGAGGCTCTTGTTATGTGTTTGTATTTTCAACAAATTCAGTTTCACATGCGGCTGTGTTCACGTGCTGTGGGATGGGACAGATGCAAAAAGTTTCCCAGTGGGAAGTTGAATTTGAACTCCCTTCAAAATGGGAGCTCCCAGTGGGACAGTTTATAGAAAACCGCTACTTGAGTTAGCTGAGTTGTGATGGAATGGAAGTTGATATTTCACCCTGCTCAATAATATGAAATAAAAAAATAACAAATAATGTGAGTCAGGAGAGACTTTTTGGGTTCAAATGCTTTTGGAACAATGAGATAACATTTTAATGTGTTTAGTTTACTCTTAATTTTCACAAAAAAATAGTTCTTAACTTTAATTGTTGATTTATTTATTTTCACTGAGTTGCACATCTACGGTGACCTTGCATTTCTCCCAAAAAGTAGGCGAGAATTTCAGTTGAGTGCAAAGATGGCCCTTCTACAAGTGGAAACTCCTTATATTCTCGCAGCATTGACCTGTAGGAGGGGGAGATAATTCGGTTACAGTTTAAACCTGTAGCTCCGGTCTGACAACTCTGCAGTTCTGTTTGACATGGATTGAGCTTTCTTAAGCTGGTTTGACTTGGACTTCTCAACACACACCCTCCTAATTCAGATTCTGTCCCATCCCTCTTGCCTTAAGCCTCTTCCCCCATAGCAGTTCATTATATTGTTTGTTGACGTTCCTCATAATAAACTGCACTGCAATTGAGTTTCTGCCTTGAGCCAGATGTGATACTGTAATGGAATGACTAGCTTTAGAAAATGGTTCGATGGGCTCCTCTTCCTCATACCCTTGCTTTAAGCTGCCATTTTATTCCGTGAAGTACCTCTTTCTACTTTGAATTAAGCACAAATAAACTAATGCTTATCATATGCTGTTGCAAAAACTTATTGATTAAATCTTTTGCAAGCAACAAACGAAATAACTCTTAATTGGAGGAAATGGGGTATGAAATCCAATATATGGACCAAGGTTTAAGATATTTAACTAGATGGAATATTTACAGAAAGAGAAGCGAAGCTATCGGACCAATTGCATCTTTTCAGAGTACAAAGTCATCTTTACTCCCTGAGAATTCTATAAGTCAGTCGTCTTTTTTTGGAACTGCATCTTGCCATCTGGAATCTCGGGTTAATAGAGTAAGGCACATGCTAGTTCTTAAAGTGACAGCTACAAATGATTATCCTTTCTTGCTGTAGTCTAAAAAGACATTTCTTTAAGGACAAACCACCTCTAGACTTCACCATATGAACAAGGCAAACACCGACAACAGTTGTTTAACTAGGTAAGTTCACACATGTGGTACTGAAGTGTACCTTCTGTGTTCTCTAAACTCTTATTAGAATTCTTTTTAATGGTCCTGCACCCAGAATTGTTCCTGTACAGAGTTGCATTAATCTGAATACTCCTATGCTCCCTGTTCCTGTGCATCAACCTGGAACGAATAGGTAGGCCTTATTTAAGGCTTACAGTGCCTCTCCAATTAAAGTATGCTCCCATGTTGATAACTTTGAGGCAGTAGCTATCCATATTAATACAGCCCTCCCAACTTTGTTGTGGAAACGGTCTCAGACCTATTTTTATTAACTCTGGTTGGAAAACCACTCCCAGAGCTCTGGCTGAATTCCAGTAACAGGCTTTTAACCCTTACAGCTTCTTTTGTGGACTTTTCGTCAGATATGTCAAGTGATATATTTAGAAACCTTCACTTGGAGCTTTTGCGGTAGTAAATATAATGATACCAAGATAGGTGGATTAGCAGATAATTTGGAATCCGTTATATCATTACAGAAGGACTTGGATAGCATACAGGCTTGGGCAGATTTGTGGCAGATGAAATTTAATGTCAGTAAATGTAAAGTATTACACATAGGAAGTAAAAATATTAGGTTTGAATACACAATGGGCGGTCGAAAAATCGAGAGTACACCTTATGAGAAGGATTTAGGAGTCATAGTGGACTCCAAGCTATCAACTTCCAAACAGTGTTCAGAAGCCATTAAGAAGGCTAACAGAATGTTAGGTTATATAGCACGATCTGTGGAGTACAAGTCCAAGGAGGTTATGCTCAACCTTTATAATGTACTGGTGAGGCCTCATCTTGAGTACTGTGTGCAGTTTTGGTCTCCAGGCTACAAAAAGGACGTAGCAGCACTAGAAAAGGTCCAGAGAAGAGCGACTAGGCTGATTCCAGGTCTACAGGGGTTGAATTATGAGGAAAGATTAAAAGAGCTGAGCCTTTACAGTTTAAGCAAAAGAAGATTAAGAGGTGACATGATTGAAGTGTTTAAAATTATGAAGGGAATTAGTACAGTGGATCGAGACTTGTATTTTAAAATGAGCTCATCAAGAACACGGGGACACAGTTGGAAACTTGTTAAGGGTAAATTTCGCACAAACATTAGGAAGTTTTTCTTTACACAAAGAACGATAGACACTTGGAATAAGTTACCAAGTAGTGTGGTAGACAGTAAGACGTTAGGGACTTTCAAAACTCGACTTGATGTTTTCTTGGAGGAAGCAAGTGGATAGGACCGGCGAGCTTTGTTGGGCTGAATGGCCAATTCTCGTCTAGATTGTTCTAATTCTAATTCTAATTCTAAATAGCAAGGGCCTCGTGTTGCAGCCCTCTGAAAGCATTTTTTTGGTTTATTATAAGGTTGAGGCCTTCTCACAGCCTTCCCTTCAACAGAGGGACTCCGTGCTAACCAAGACTGGTATTCCCTAAGGGTCATTACTTTGTTTTGTCTGCACAGCTTTTTTAATTGGGTAAACGTGACTGTTGACTTCTTTGTGAGATTCCCTGCAAAGTAAGTGTATTATGGTGGAGCCATTGTTTACTAAGTATAAGCTCAGTATTTAATTTTTTTCCTCCCAAAAAATCAGTTTATTCTTGTGTAATGTTCTTCACTGAGGTAGGTTCAGAGCACTAATAAACAACTAAAATACAATGTTGGTAAATTATTAAACCATACATGTGCACACAAACTCTGGTGAAGAGAGGAATACAGAAAGCATTTCAAAGGTTATATATAAGCAGTAACGTATTAATGGATTTCTGTTCTTAAATATGAATTCCCATTAACATGAAAATTTCAGGAATCTGGAGTATTATCTGGTGAATTTATTTACAAATGGTGAAAGGCATTTTTTTTCAGGCTTTGGCCTTACCTGCTGAGAAACACATATTCTTATGTGCCCTTTTGCAAATTCTCTGGCTAATTGTCAAAGCTGCAGACCTTTGAAAGAACAGCATTAAGGTGGAAAGTGATACTATATGTAAATAGAGTTCTGTCATGGATGAAAGTTTGGCTGTTCATTTTCTTTACCTTGGTCTTTGAAGAGACTGGACACTTGTGATGCTGTTCTGGTTTACGTAATGTTCTCAAAGCACATGATCTGTAGTACTATTGATGCCTTTCTCATATTCAATCAATGTTCACTTTTTGCCGGAGATACCTGCCAGATACTGTGTTCATCTCCCCATAATTATCAAGGTTTCTTTTTAGGATTTTAATTAATTTTTGTGTACTTTATGATAGGTATGCCTAAATTAACCAATTTTTCGTACTGCATCTGATTTGTATACAACAGTAGTGCATGCGTACACTCCAATAATTTGGTTAAGCTTGTGTTTATTAATATGACTAATGCTCAGAAAATGTGAACTTAAACTCAAAAGAGGACTTCTACAGTGCTGAGTTTGTAAAGATTAGCTTATGTGTACTAAAATATGTGAATTACAAGATTCACTTATTCATAGTTTGCATTGTACGTTTCTTGTATTAGAACCAAGTTAAAATTGATTTCTAAGACTGCAAAATCAAGTATGCTGTCAATAACATTTTAACCATAAAGTACGGTATATCTGGAAGGACTCATTCTTGCTAAATCAACATGCACCTATGCCATTTTTCTTTATATAGCATAGTCAAGGTGGGCTACAAGATATACCGGTAGTTGTTGCAGGATATCTTTCAAAGATAACCCTGGGTCTGGATGGATTTTCACATCAATGATACAGTTCACTCCCGTTGGTAACATTTTATTTTAATAGGTTAATTTAATCCATTCTTTGTAAATTAAACATGAGTTAGAGCTGTGTGCATTAGTAGTCTAGAAATCATTTTTACTAGGATAATCTTGCACTATTAAATTTGGACTGGGATGTATTTAAGAAGGGCAGCACGGTGGCGCAGTGGTAGCGTCACTGCCTTGCAGTAAGGAGACCTGGGATTGCATCCCAGGTCCTCCGTGCGTGGAGTTTGTATGTTCTCCCCGTGTCTGTGTGAGTTTCCTCCAGGTGCTCCGGTTTCCTCCCACCGTGCTGCCCTATTAAGAAATGTTTCATAATTAATATTTTGAATATATGAGAGACTGTTATGTCAATTGGATTCAGCAGAATAGCCCTAAATCCTATACAAAAACATTTTTCTGTGGAAATCCCATTTGTCAAAATATTGTGCCATAGAGGTTTTGTCTGTCAAGTGCTTAAAATACCCAAAGATGGTAATGAGTTGACATTCATTAAAATATCTTCTGATTGATTCTGTAATGTAAAGGGTAAAGTCAAAATTGATCGTAAAAGTAGAAACTACAAGCTTCAGGTTAACAATGTAATGAAAACTGGTGAAAGCATGCACTTTCTGTAAAATGTTTTGTTTTAGATGTAACATACCGACCAGAGCCTGATCATCTTCTAAAAATGTTTTTTCAAACAAAAATATACTACTGTATATTTTGTATTTTTATTGCAATTCATGAAATTGCTATTGAACATTTTCACATCAGTATATCGGCATGTTTTTCAGTGGGAACACATTCTGTACAGAGTTTGTTACACAGGACTCATTTAAAAGAGATGCCTTTATAAATGTTAATACAGAATTGAAGAGACAGTTCAAACTGAAGAGAAAAATCAACATTCAAGCTAGAACATTGGACGCAAGCTTGACGAGGGCCAGTTTAAGACCACATAAAAAAAATGTTTAAAGTATTCAGTATAATACAGTGGTGAAAAAAGTTTGTGAATCCTTTTTTCAAACTTAAATTTCTGCATAAATTAGTACTTAGTATTAATATATATTTAGCTGTTAATTATGTTTCAGGTATTTAAAAATGCTATACTAACACCTAGTATAAAGAATGCATCTAAGAACTAATTTACTATTTTAAGCTGTAGCTTGTTGGAGGTCTTGCCAAGTTTTAAAACTACATAAAAGAAGTCTTTTTAAAAAGATTTTTAGATGCAACCGTTATTTCTGACCTTATCAGTAAACTTTGACATCTGTTTGTACGCTTCAGTCTTTTCTGCGCAGTGCCTCAATTTTTTTTTTTTTGTTTGTTTTACTTATTCTCCTCAGTTTTAAAATATTTTCTTAAAACCCAAGTTTTATCATTACGATGTCTACATTATACCAAAATTGAAAACTGATGGGATTACTACAGTTCATTTTCGTAAAGTCTTCATCACCCTGAAAGTGGCCGAACTATACTGGCTTCCTGTAAAATATTGCATTAAGTTTTAAAATCTCCCACCAGCTTATAAACCCATAAACTTTAACACTGCAGCTTACAAGGACCATTTATATTGCCGATATACCAACTGAGATTTTTCTAATACTGGTGGTCTCACTATTTCAAAACTTATTTGCAGCCGTGAGTGAACAATCATTTATGTGTGTAGGCCTTATTGCCTAAAAACCCAGTACCTTGGCCTCCTCAAGAAGTTTTATAAGTGGATTCAGTCATTCAATTCTTGAAAAATTCCTGTTTCTTCTCCCTTACATTATCAGTTCAGCCAGTAATGATACTCTCATATTAATGATACTGTTCTAGCTAGTCCAGTTTTGATTCTAATACAGTGAACCCTCATTTATCACGGTTAATGCGTTCCAGACTCTACCGTGATAAATGAATTTTCGCGAAGTAGGACTCTTTATTTATAAATCGAATATTTTCGCAGTTAGAGTATAGAAAACCTGTTTACGACCTTCTAAATACGTTTTTTAACATTATTAGAGCCCTATAGACATGAAATAACACCCTTTAGTCACCATTACACTCGTATTACCCAATATATTAGACAAAATAAGAGAAAATAAGACATATTAGACGTTAAAAATATCATATTACTAGGCTCGCCCGCCTTTTAAGGCGACCGACTTTTATCCCCAATTTGTGTGCGCTCCATGTGTACATCAGGCATGTAAGTGTAGGGAATGAGAACATCAATGTGCCCATTCATAACATCTCCCGAAAACCTACGTTTTTTTATCCCCTCGAGTGCCTGTCCAAAGTCGTACAATGTCAGCCTGAATCTGTACCGCTAAAGATGGAGTTTCATACACTAAATAAGCTATAGATGAAAATAAGCAAGCCCCATCTCCCCTGATATTTACTACACGGTGAGGCATTTGTACTCCATCAACATTAATTATTTCCTGAGACATAATTTGTCTATTTTTCCAACGCATCGCGCACAAAAGCAAGGGAACAATGGGAGCACCAGAACTCTGCTCACATCGCATCGCTTCGTACTGCAAGCCGCAAGTAGTAAGTCTGTAATAAGCAGAATACCGCTACGCTTTGCACTCACGGGACGGAAGGACAATCCCGACCGCTTTTATATAGTAGATTATTGTACTGTACATTTAATTACACACACAAACAGTTCTTACAAAACAACCACTAACCTATGAAGGCACGACCTCAGTAGGAGAGTCTTCAGGTGGTGCAGTATCTTCAGCAGGTCCGTTGTTGTCCTCTTCCACTGAAGGAGTACTAGGAGTAGGCAGTGGGTGTCTGGGTGCGCGGCTGAAGAACATCTTGATAGGCAATTGCTGGCTCTGTCTTTTCATATGCATGAGGAGGCTTTTGTAGGGTATTGCCATCTTTGATCATATCCAAGAGTTTCACCTTCTCCTGGATAGTTAGCATCTAACTCTGGCACTTAGTTTTATTGTCAGAAGGCTTAGAAAACGCAGCACGTTTAAGAGCCATCGTGGGGCTTAGATAAAAGTTCTCAGAAAGTGCATGCGTAGTGACGTAAGCGTGTATGAGAAAAAATCGTGATAGATTGAATCCGCGAAAGTCGAAGCTTGATATAGCGAGGGATTACTGTACTATATACTGTCATCTCAACCTGTCAATCTATGTGGATGTGCTAAGAGGTAGTTGTTACGTAGGCAAACTTGAATTTGTGCCTTGTAATTTTACCATATACTAAATTATCTTTGTATTTTTTGTTACTTTGAAATGTAGCAATCCTCATTTTAACAGTAATGCCAACCTCTTGGCATCACAAGCCTTTCACGGCATGAATGTATGAAGGTGACAGTATGATGTATGACATCGTGGATCTTTCCTGTAGTCTGCCTCTTTTCTCTTTTGGTCACAAATTAGCACTTCTATGTCAACTGCCGGTATAGAGAAACATTCGTATGTGTCAAGATGTATGTGAGTTGAGAGGACTGTTCAGCCGCTCTTGTGACTATTTCACCCAAACCTTGGTACCTTTTATTGTTCCTTGCATGCATCTATACATATATAAAATAAAAAAAAATATATATATATATATATATATATATATATATATATATATATATATATATATAGAGATAGATAGATAGATAGTGAACTTGAACTCGGACACAGGCAGACGGACATCGTTGTTTGCACCACACACTCGACACTCGTTTATTTACAGTATTTACAAACAGTCCCGCGCTCAAGTCCGCAGTGCCTCTTGCACCAATTCCCCAAATCCAGGCCTTACAATGCCTCTCTCTCTTTTCTCTCTCTCTTTTCTGGTTGAACTTGAACTCGGACACAGGCAGACGGACATTGTTGTTTGCACCACACACTCGACACTCGTTTATTTACAGTATTTACAAACAGTCCCGCGCTCAAGTCCGCAGTGCCTCTTGCACCACCCCAAATCCAGGCCTTACAATGCCTCTCTCTCTTTCTGCTCCAGTCCTCCCGCTAGCTCCGTCCTCTTCCACCCGCCTTCCGCTATCGACTGAAGGGAGGCGGCCCCTTATATCCTGCTCCCGGATGAGCACCAGGTGTTTCCGGCATTCCCTCCTTGGCCACGCCCCAGCGTGGCGGAAGTGCTGGCTGTCTTCCCGGCAGCTCTCCGGGCGCCAAAATAAGTCTTCCCAGGAAGTGCTGGGTTCCAGGCCCTTGCGGTCTGGAGGAGGCACAAGCCCTCCTCTGGTCTTCCTGGGCGTCCCGGCCAGGTATCACACGGGATAAACCAGCATCGGGGCTCCGCCTGGCGGTGACCTCGGGTCCCTACAGGGTTGGGCTTCTAAGCCCTGTACCCGAGGCCCCCAACCTAACCAGGACGGACGCCTCGGGTCTGGAGGAGGCACAAGCCCTCCTCTGGTTATCCTGGGACCACTTTATATATATATATATATATATATATATATATATATATATATATATATATATATATATATATATATATATATATATATATATATATATATATATATATATATATATATATATATATATAATATATATACTTTCTGAGAAGGTTGGCATCCTTCAACATCTGCAGTAAGATGCTGCAGATGTTCTACCAGACGGTTGTGGCGAGTGCCCTCTTCTACGCTGTGGTGTGCTGGGGTGGCAGCATAAAGATGAAATACGCCTCACGCCTGGACAAACTTGTTAAGAAGGCAGGCCCTATTGTAGGAGTAAAGTTGGACAGTTTAACATCTGTGGCAGAGCGACGGGCATTAAGCAAACTCCTGTCAATCATGAATAATCCACTGCATCCACTGAACAGTGTCATCTCCAGGCAAAGGAGTAGCTTCAGTGACAGACTGCTGTCACTGTTCTGCTCCACTGACAGACTGAGGAGATCGTTCCTCCCACACACTATGTGACTCTTCAATTCCACCCGGGGGAGTAAATGCTAACATTACTCAGTTATTGTCTGCTATTTTTATTTTTTTCATTTTTATTACTATTTAATATTGTTTCTTTGTATCAAGTATCTATCTATCAACTATGGAACATCTGTATTAATATCACATAAATCATGTACCAACGTTTTCATACTTTAGCAAGATATGAATCATAGGTAAATACTGAAATTCTAGTGAAAGCCAGCAAATTCCCCAGGAACATATTGGAATACAAAGTATTGGAGTCTTGTAAATTAACTAAAATTGGACGATGGCCCTACCCCCCCCAGCTATCAGTACAGTATTGCAAGTCTAAACGAGTTACAGGGATAATAAATCTGAACTACCGCAAATAGTATAAAGTTTTAGAGATATTTTTAAGTGTTGTGGTCAGTGATTACAGGTTATTAACTTTTCCATCTAATTGGACCATTTTTGACCACTTTCTGCCAAAAATGGCCTATCACAGACTAGTTTTATTTTTTGATCTTTTTTAATAGAAAACCTGTATTCAGAGGCATGTGTCCCTTTACATGAAATAGAAATCTTCATTTGAAGGTCAAAATTTGGAGATGGGAGCCAAACTTCTTTTCATATTGATTCAATGAGAGAGGGACTACCAAAATTATGTTAATGACGAGGACAAACGTTATCAGAGGGAATAAAAGTTTCAGTTGGTTTAATTGGATCCTTAGAAGTGCAGTGTGTTTTTAAGGTCATTAACCTATTTGGCAACATTTGTTGTGATCAACAAACCCCTCAAGGATAAACTAAGCCAAGGGTGTCCATGTAGAACATGTTACAATTTCTTGATATTGTCCGGAGTATTCATGCTTCACTTGCAGAGTTGTTAGAAGGTGAAGCACTTGTAATCCCAATAGTACATTTTTTTTATTCCCTCTTAACCTCCATAAACCATTAAAGCTATCCTGTTAGAGTACTTTAGATATCTTTGTCTCATTAGTAACTAAACACAGCTTTTGCTGCATGTCTGTGACCAGCATATAAAAGTAAATGTCTGAGAAAAAGCTATAAACAAACACACATTAAAAATGAAAGCTGAGGCTAAGAGAAAAAATGTAGCTTTAGCAGGTATTTCACATTTCTAACCACACACGACAAATGAAAAGTGTGAAATTAAACCCTAACCCTACCATCCATTTTGTGCAAGTGGGTAACTAGCTGCCAGGTTTATCAAAGGCCCCAAAATTGTATTAAAAAATGCAGTACTTCAAATTGCAACACACAGAGACATGATTAAATATTTTTTAGTTATTTCTCATATTCGACCATTTTTATGTTAACGTTGAGTATTTTCGAACAGGTTTTTTTCTTTTTTTCTCCAAATCAAACAAATTTACTGTATTAAACAGAAAAGAAGTGTATACTTCAAAAGTATAAATAAATACATTTTGAGTAATGAAAATTCTACTAATTTCTACAAAGATATAAAATGTGATCATTTTAAATTAAGCACTCTATACCATTTTATTTAATTGTGTAAAGGCTTCTGCAGCCAGGCAATGCACAGCCTATTCACTATGGCCACATGAGCTTTAGTCCCGACACCCAGGTTCTCCTGTTACTCTGTTTCTCCACAGGCCTTTGCCAACATTGATTTATGCAGTGAGTCAGCACAGCTGTCCTGGGTAGTTGATTCCCTCAAGATGCTGTGTGGGATGTCAGCTTTGGGATAATTTAAGTACATGTGCCCCTGATAATTGTGGCACCCATGGATGTCCTCTTATAAACAGCAATTGTCTCTGGACTGTTCATTAGATACTGTATATGTCTGTATGTGTTGACTGCAGGAATGAAAGGGATGTTTATCGCTGACTGAAATGCCAACTACTGCCCCACACACTTAATTATTTCTATTTTTTTTTTTATTCTGTCTTTATTCTATATTTTCAGACATTCACACAGTCTTTACTTTTATATTATCTTTCATACTGAGCTTTTCAGAAAACTGCTTTAACTAAGAGTATAACCGGAAAAAACACTAGGTAGAGCATGAACACAGCAGCACTTTAATTTTTCCCCCACTACCTGCTTTTACAGCATAGTAAGTGGTGCTGTTTAGTGGCTAGGAAGCAGTTACTCTGTCAACCTGCAGTAAACAAATCCATCCGTTATCCAACCCGCTATACCCTAACTACAGGGTCACGGGGATCTGCTGGAGCCAATCCCAGCCAACACAGGGCACAAGGCAAGAAACAAACTCCGGGCAGGGCGCCAGCCCACCACAGGGCAATTTAGGATCGCCAATGCACCTAACCTGCATGTCTTTGGACTGTGGGAGGAAACCCTCACAGACACGGGGAGAACATGCAAACTCCACGCAGGGAGGACCCGGGAAGCGAACCCAGGTCTCCTAACTGCGAGGCTGCAGTGCTACTACAGCGCCACCGTGCCTCTGCAGTAAACAAATCACTTGCCATTTCCAAATATTGCACAGTAGTGATTATGAATAATGGTAACTAGAAAAAGGGAGTTCTTGGGAGTGTCTAGGATTATTAAATCATACAACAGTTGTCACTGCCATCTACATTTATAGTACCTCTGTCTATCCATTCATTCAAGGAGTTCACTGTATTAATTTATAGGGCAGCGGGGATATGGTGCCCTATGCAGTAATAGCCGGGGTGTTCAGAATTGCTCAGGATGGAATGGAAGTGCATCTGTGGTCACTAAATAGTTTCCAAAGAGTACATTTTTTCTGGAACAAAACACAGTCTACAATCATATGGTCTACCTGTTTATAAATGAGTGATGCAATTTTTGTGTTGGTCACATGTTATTTTACCAAACCTCCAACCTGTCATTTTCATTGAATCAGTAATGTGAAATATAGATTTCACTTTAAGTAGGGCCAAATTCATTACCATTGGATAAACTGCTTTGACATGATGATTTGGTTTTGTCCTCACTCCCTCCAAAACCTCCTTCCTCATGAAATTTCTGAAACGCCACATAGCCAGTATTTTATGTTGGACTAATAACAACCCACATGCAGAAATCCTTGAAAATCTGTTGAGCTGCTTTTGCGTTATTATCAAACTAAAATACAGTTAAGGTGTGATATGAGAGTTGAAAGTATGAGAGTGTGGAAATGAATAACCTTAAAGAAAGCAGAAAAATAAAAAAACAAAAAAAAAAACAGGCAGGAGTTATGATCTCCGGTGGGCTGGCACCCTGCCTGGGGTTTGTTTCCTGCCTTGCGCCCGATGTTGGCTGGGATTGGCTCCAGCATACCCCCTTGACCCTGTAGTTAGGATATAGTGGGTTGGATAATGGATGGATGGATGGAGTTATGATTTTATATAGATAATAAGGTTGATGTATTGCCTTAAATATAATTTTTGTGATGCTGCTCCCTTTGGCAGGTTCAGCCATCCTTTCTCTAATCTTTTCCTCTCACAATGTCCTTTGTAAAATAGATGGCTTTTTAACCTAATCCAGCATGGTATTTAACGTAGCTCAAAAGTCCATCCATCCATCCATTTTCCAACCTGCTGAATCTGAACACAGGGTCACAGGGGTCTGCTGGAGCCAATCCCAGCCAACACAGGGCACAAGGCAGGAACCAATCCCGGGCAGGGTGCCAACCCACCGCAGGGGACACACAAACACACTCACACTCACACACTTTGGCCAATTTAGAATCGCCAATCCCCCTACCCTGCATGTCTTTGGACCGTGGGAGGAAACCGGAGCGCCCAGAGGAAACCCATGCAGACACGGGGAGAACATGCAAACTCCACACAGGGAGGACCCGGGAAGCGAACCTGGGTCTCCTAACTGTGAGGCAGCAACACTACCACTGCGCCACCGTGCCGCCTAGCTCAAAAGTCTTGGATTTAAATTGTTGCCATGACACTAACTCATGCAGGAAACAAAAGCAATGAACAATCTTCATGTTCCACCTTGGAACATCCTGAGGGTTTGCGGGATCCCCTCGAGGTTGGTGGATATCATGGCTGGCCTGTATACTGGTACTGTGAGTGCTATGCAGAGCGGAGGCGTTTTTCCCAGTTGATTCCGGGGTTTGTCAGGGGTGTGTTCTTGCTCCTACTCTGTTCAATCAAACAAATCACCAGGCCCAGATAATATTTATCCTCGTGTTCTTAAGGAGGCTAGTAAGTACATATATAAACCCTTGACACATATTTTTAGGAAGTCACTGAGCACTGGAGAGATTCCGAAGGACTGGAAAATGGCAAATATCATCCCATTATATAAAAAGGGAGACAGGGCAGATCCAAGCAACTATAGGCCAGTAAACTTAACATGCATCACAGGAAAATTAATGGAAGGAATTAAGGATAAGATTGAGCAACACATGGCAAGGACAGGAGTTATTCTGAACAGTCAGCATGGGTTCAGAAGAGAGAGGTCGTGTTTTACTAACGTTGGAATTCTATGAGTTTGCAACAAAGACATACGATCAAAGTGGAGCTTATGATATTATTTATCTGGACTTTCAGAAAGCATTTGATAAGGTGCCTCATGAGAGGTTAGGCATCAAGTTAACAGAAGTGGGAGTTCAGGGTGATGTTTTTAGATGGGTGCAGAATTGGCTCAGACACAGGAAACAGAGGGTGACGGTGCGAGGAACCTCATCAGAACTGGCCGATGTTAAGAGTGGTGCTTCACAGGGGTCAGTGTTAGGGCCGCTGCTGTTTTTAATATATGTAAATGATTTAGATAGGAATGTAAGTAACAAGCTGGTTAAGTTTGCAGATGATACCAAGATAGGTGGATTAGCAGATAATTTGGAATCCGTTATATCATTACAGAAGGACTTGGATAGCATACAGGCTTGGGCAGATTTGTGGCAGATGAAATTTAATGTCAGTAAATGTAAAATATTACACATAGGAAGTAAAAATATTAGGTTTGAATACACAATGGGCAGTCGGAAAATCGAGAGTACACCTTATGAGAAGGATTTAGGAGTCCTAGTGGACTCTAAGCTATCACCTTCCCAACAGTGTTTAGAAGCCATTAAGAAGGCTAACAGAATGTTAGGTTATATAGCACGATCTGTGGAGTACAAGCCCAAGGAGGCTATGCTCAACCTTTATAATGCACTGGTGAGGCCGCATCTTGAGTACTGTGTGCAGTTTTGGTCTCCAGGCTACAAAAAGGACATAGCAGCATTAGAAAAGGTCCAGAGAAGAACGACTAGGCTGATTCCAGGACTACAGGGGTTGAATTATGAGGAAAGATTAAAAGAGCTGAGCCTTTACAGTTTAAGCAAAAGAAGATTAAGAGGTGACACGATTAAAGTGTTTAAAATTATGAAGGGAATTAGTACAGTAGATCGAGACTTGTATTTTAAAATGAGTTCATCAAGAACACGGGGACACAGTTGGAAACTTGCTAAGGGTAAATTTCGCACAAACATTAGGAAGTTTTTCTTTACACAAAGAACGATAGACACTTGGAATAAGCTACCAAGTAGTGTGGTAGACAGTAAGACATTAGGGACTTTCAAAACTCGACTTGATGTTTTATTGGAGGATACAAGTAGATAGGACTGGTGTGCTTTGTTGGGCTGAATGGCCTGTTCTCGTCTAGAGTGTTCTAATGTTCAATGCTTGTATGAACTGGGTGTTGGGCAAGGTTGTGGGGTCCAGTGGCTGTGGGCCATCTGTTGGTGAGGAAAGATTCATGGACCTTGACTTTGCTGACGATGTCAATGGAGGCTGTGATCGGGACACTCGAGAGACTGAGTGAGGAATCGGAGTGTCTGGGCTTGCGAGTATCCTGGATAAAAACCAAGATCCAGGCCTTTAAATGACCTCTTGGGCACAGCCATCAGCAGTGTGTCTGTTTGCAGAGAGAGTGTTGACCTTGTTGAGAGGTTTACTTACCTTGGCAGTGACATTCACTTCTTTGGTGACTCTTCCTGTGAAGTCAGTAGACAGATTGGGAGAGCATGGGGTGTCAAGAGGTCGCTGAAAAGGGGTGTGTGGCGCTCCCGATACATATGCAAAAGGTACAAGTCTTTGGTGTCCTGGTGCTTTCTGTCTTGCTATATGGTTGCGAGAAATGGATGCTATCCAGTGACCTGAGGCGAACACTGGACTTCTTTGGTACTGTGTCTCTCCGGAAAATCCTTGGGTACCGTTAGTATGATTTTGTGTTGAATGAGCAGTTGCTCATGGAGGCCCAAATGAGGCAAATTACCTGCATTGTGTGGGAGTGTCAGTTACGGCACTATGGCCATGTGGTGTGTTTCCCCAAGGGTTATCCAGCTCGTAAGGTCCTCATTGTTGAGGACCCAAATGGCTGGACCAGGCCAAGGGGTCGCCCACATAACACCTGGCTGCGGCAGATAGAGGGTCATTTCCAGAGGGCAGAACTGGACCGCATGTCTGGCTGAAGGGTTGCCAACTGGGATCCCGAGCTGTTTCATTGTGTAGTGGGTGCGGCAACGCACTTGCATTCCGTGACCTTCAGTAATACTGATGGTTTCCTCATTGCGATTATGTAACATTGCTTCTATTTATTATTTATTTTATTTATGTTCATATATTTTATTTCTGTTTGTTATTTATGTTATTTGTATGTTTTCTTTTATTCTATTATTGTCAAGCACTTTGGCCACAGCATTCCTATGTTGTTTTAAATGTGCTATATAAATAAATTGACATTGACACTGTACCAGTGCATGCTCTTCAACTTGACTTGATTTGAATCTTCATGTATCCAGGTTTTCCTCCTGTGCTCCAAAAATATGTGTGATAGGTTAATTGATAATTCTGAATTTTCCCTTTGGTACTGGTGAATGTGTGCATAAGTGCGACCTGTGATTGACTGCCACTCGGTCCAGAGTTAGCTCCTTAGATAGGTGCTAATCCCCTCTCTATTCCCACCTGAATAAGTAGATTTGATGATAGACCAAAATCTTCTTACAATATTTAATTTATGGTGGGATTTGATATGCCACAAACAGTTCATTCTTTTTTTCTACATTATTGCTATGGATGGTGAAAATAATAGTAAGGAAAATATAAAGTATTTTGCACCAAGTACAGTATCTATAGTGTAATGTACCTCATTAACACCGAAGACTTACTTTTTTTTTTTTTTTTTAGTAAGTATCTAACTTAATTCTCTCCCTGTCAAGTGCCCTGTTGGCTAGCACACGTTAAGATGGTAATAGGTCACAATTCATAAAGATGCTGTCTTCTGATGCATCCTATGATTTAAAGAATACTGCAGTGCAGGAGCACTTTTATCCTTAGCCAGAATGATGTACCATAATTAAAATTAGATTTATGTGCTGCATTTTTACCCTCCCCCATGTTCTTTCTTCCCCATCATACACATCAAATGAACCCTACTGGCAAGAAGCTGTTAGGGATGCTTTGGTGCTTTTGTTCAACCTGATATTTACTGAATATACTGTACTGTATACAGTATGAATTCTGGGTGTATGTATATATGAATGATACATATAATAGTGTGTTTATGTGTATAACACATGAGGGGAAAAGTATGTATATAGTGCATTTGTATAATGTACAAGAAGTTAAATGGTGACCCATCTCTTAGATCAGCCTATAAAGGTTTTTTTTTTTTTTTTGGTCCATTTATAGGAAGACAAAAAAAGTTTATCTGCTTATACAAAACAATGACATCCACTGTAACCAGGTTTGATGTAATAGACCAGTGAAACAACAGGTGTGAGTGAAAAGAGTGAGAATTATATATGGTTTCAAGATAATGTCATGGGTGTGGTTATTTAGCTATGATTACGTGCTTCCATGACAGGATATAAAGGTTGAAAGATTTATCTTCAGAATGAGGTCGGTTATGACAATTGACTCTGCAGGTTTTCCATGATTTGCTTTAAATTGTTCATATGTCTTAATTAAAAAAAAAAAAAAGGTGAAAAAATGTGTTAAGTGCTTACCTCAATCAAGAGCAATTATGCATTGTATAGTCTGGCCTTACTAATTTACCTAGTCTAAATATAGATATAAAAGATATTTTTAATTGGTGAGTAATGTAATAGTAGAATTAGAGGATGATATAAGTCATGACAGTTTTTAAACCTTGCATTACAGGCCAATATTTTTACTTAAATTTAATAAAATTGCTAATGTTGTTGTTGCTCATTCTTTACTGTATATTACTGAAAGGAAAATGATCAGGTAAAACATTATCTCTTAATACTGTAGTACATGAAAAATGTTATGCAGTGGTGATCACCTAAAGGCCCGTATAAAATAAACTCTGTTTTTTCCTACTTTGAATGAATATAGAGTACATTAGGAGATCTGCTTTAAAGATGATTTTTTTTGTCTTCTAGTTTAAAAAGAACATGAAAATGAACTCCTTGTTTAGTAGTATCCCCCTATTTTGTGTATTCAGATTGCATATGATGCCAAAGTTAAAGAAGTACTTAGTTTTCATTTCATTGCATAGTCCTGCATACAGTGAGGTGTTGTTTCTGACACCCGCCCCCCCAACCCACAAGATTTGACAGAAGATAAGCCCCCACCTCACTTCATCAGCTTTTCGCTCAAGCCTGTTGGACTTGTTGTGTGCCTCTGTCTAAGCTGTTTTCTTGTTAATTCATCAAAGGCGATTGGTCCTGTCAAGTAGAGTGATTTGTTGTTAGAATTAAATTCTCCTAAAACATTATTTGTCTCTGTTAGAAGGTGATTAATTTTTTTTTTTTTGGACTCTGACCCACTAATGACCAATGTTTTTTCATATTTTTATGTGAGTGAGGCAGTGGGGGTGTGTTCAACCACAGTAATGAATACCATACATTTAAAAGCTGACAGTTTCGTTCATTTTCTCAGCCATGCACCATGTTATTGTGTTTAAAGGACCTGACACCACAGAGTTCTAATGTTAGCAAGCTCTGTGATCTATAAGCAATTAAGTTAAACCACATACACATCATATGTTTAAAAAATAGATAAAAACAGAGAATATACAGAAAATACATGTGATATTGTGACAGGTGGTGCGGTATCATTACCCTGTTATTAGTGTTTCAAAGAGCAGAAAATGTGCAATTGCAGCACAATTGTATGTAAGTACATAATTCTGACAAACCAAAAGGAAGCTGACATATATATCGTAGTGTCGTTGTATAAAAGGTTTACCTAAAATCTACAGACAGCAGATGGAGCCAGTCATTCCATGTTCTGCTTTATTTTGAAGGGGAAGTATGGCTATACCAGACCTGCAATTCCTTTGCTGGTTGCTACTTTTTTTTGCAGATACTGTTGATTGGTGTAATAGATTAGGGAGCCCTGATTAATGTCCTTGAATAAAATTAATAAACAGCAGACAAGCAAAGGCAGATAGCAACTGAACAAATCAACCATCAGATGCTCTGACAGATAAATCAATCAGTGCAGAGAGCACTAACCCAGAATTTAAGACCTCACCTTGATCATAATTAATGGCAACTATTTTACAGGTTTACCCTATTTAGCTGGCATCCACCCAAATCATCTTCTCCACCTCTGTCTTGGTGCACCTATTCATTCAGTCATCTCTGTCTTTTGCTCCACATGTCAAAACAACTTAGTATTTTTCTTGTCAGTATGATTACTGTCACCTCAACACCAAGTCTTTCTCATAACATTCATCTTCTTCTAACTACTGTACATGACGCTCCATACATACACCTTATCATTCTTACTTATATCGAGCATACTACTAGGCCTCTGTTTTATATTTTTGCAGAAACACAGATGAAATTGCAGAATTTGAACATACAAATTAAATTTCCATACAGAAAAATAAGATTTTATTTCTATTTGCCACCATTAAATCATCAAGTCATTTATCACACATCAAAAACAATATCTGCTTCACTGGTGTGGCTAAGTGTATCAAATTGTATTATGTCAGAATGTAGTATAGTTGATATAGTTAAGTGTATCAAATCACATTTCTTGAGTTGAGCATGGGCTGAATAATCCAATATTCTGCTTGAGAAGAGACTTGTTCAACTTTTAATTTCATTTAAAGTTAAAATTTTTACGTTTTAAAATTAATTTGAATTTAATTTAAAAAGC
This sequence comes from Polypterus senegalus, assembly GCF_016835505.1. NCBI lineage: Eukaryota > Metazoa > Chordata > Cladistia > Polypteriformes > Polypteridae > Polypterus > Polypterus senegalus. Next base: position 121,450,381 of record NC_053154.1, on the reverse strand, counting down.
ATGCCGGCATATTACCAGAAAAATGTATCCGCAATTATGAAACACAACTGTCACAGAAAAAATAAAGTACTTGACCACCATGTATTTTCAACAGAGATGTTTTTCCAAGATGGCAGAGAGAGGCAAAGTAAGCAATTTTATGTTCATGAAGTTTTACTCCAAATAAGGCCTTTTGGTAAAGTTCAAAGGGTTTACATTTGTTTGGTCTTAAAAGTACACTTTAGTTTTTGTTTTATGAAATGTTTATGTTAATTTAATACTTTAAGTTAATGTGAAATATTTAGGGTAATTAACGTTGAACATTTCATCACTGTTTTCCACTTGTATTGGATTTTTTACATACAAATTTTAAATGAAGCAGTAGAGAAAAAAAAACACAAATATTCCACTTTAAATCTACCGGTATACAGTATTATTCTGTACATTTTATGTAACACAGAATAGAAACCTAAAAATCCAAATCACATAAAAATTCTATAAATACCAAAATTGAAAAAAAAATAACAGAATGAGGAAAAATAAAATAATTCATAGGGCCCTTCACTGTATTCCATACATAAATTTTTCCCATCAATGCCAATGAGCCTCCTTTGGAAGTCAGAATGGAGGACATCTCACAGAATTTTTTTTTCCATGCACCTCTGTGCACATTTCTTCATTTCCACTGGACTTCACTGAAGTAGCAGAATGTGCCTGTTTTCTCCAAAACAATTCAATTGCCAATTATGTACATTTATACTTACTTAATCAGCATTCTTCAGCCATCTTGAACACTTTCTACATAATAAAGTCTGCTCTTGCTGTAACCACAGTGCCTATAACCCCAATACACCTTTTGTGATCCCTCGAGACATTGTGTGTATTGGACTGAGTTTCTTCCAAAATCTTTGCCACATGTACCCACTTCCTTACATTTACTTTGAGAACTTTCTCTTCTAAACTAGCTTCTAATTTTTATATTTTCACTGTATCTTCATTTTACTTTTTGCCATCAATAGAAGATGTACATTTAGCAGGTTTCATGGCAATCCTTCAAGCACTTACATGCTTGCTGCATCCATTGCTACCACAAAAAGAAATGTACTAGGAGCATATCTCGGGTACAGTCCCACCTTCACCACAAAACTCTCAAAATCCCCATGCACTGTCCTGACATTCCTTAAACATTGGCATCACCACAGACAAAAAAAAAAAAACACTTTTAACCTTTTCAATGCTCACCTCACCACCTCTTGTGGCTCTGTCAAATGCCTTCTTCAGATCTACAAATACATTATGTAGTTTCCTTCTTGCCTGATGCTTTTCCTAAATTTTCTGGGCATCAAATACTCCATCTATTGTTTCCTTTTCAGGTATGAAGCCAAAGTTCATTTTGATAATTATCACCTGATGCTTGATTCTCTCCAGCCTCACCGTTCCTCCCCCTTCTTCAGCCAATCCCATCATTCTCTCCCCCACCTCCAGTACCTGCTTCAAAAGCTTGATGACTTAAAGTTTCCCTCAATTCAATACTTCACCTTTTGTATACTGGAATGATCACACATAGTTTCCAGTGTTTAGTAATCTTGAACGTAATTTACAGCACCACTCCAGTTGGACTCGCTGCTTTGCCTGTATTTGTCATTTTCATCTTTTTCACAAATTCTACTTTCAAAAGCTTGCTCAGTTATTCTGCTGTATCACAACAACAATCATTTCACAGATATTCTCTTCCTTCGGAAACCTATCCATGTACTTCTTGCAGTATCCTTATAATTCCATTCCTATTAATCATGGTGTTGTAGTATATTATTAAGCAGTTCACATCTACTATAACCTGTCTTTGTTTCGTCATTAGTTTTGTAATTCACAAAACATTCATCTTTGCTTCCTTATTCTGCAGCTCACTTGCAGACTCCTGTCCCTTATCTCCTAAATTGGTCCGGCATTTTGCTTTGCTTTCTTATAGATCACCCTGTCACCTTCTGTCTTTGTTTGCTGCCACTCCTTGTAGCACCTTCTCTTTTCATTAATTACCATCTCTATCTGAGCATTACACTTCCATGTTTCCTGAAACCTCATTTGTTCTTGCTACTAGCATTTCAGCAAATTTACTTCTCATACTTTCTTACTTAAACATCCAGAAGTTTTAGTCTCAGGACATTATTTCTGTCCTTTTTTTTTTTTTTTTTTTTTTTTTCTTTTTCTTCATGCCTCTGGCTCAAAGATCTTCTACAATCCAGCGATGGTATGATGCACAAGCTTCTCCAGAAATAATCTTCAGATTTTTCACAATGCCCCAAGCAACTTTCCTCACATTATGTTCATTACGCTGCCAGATTCATGTGTCTCCAACTTGTCTTGCTGCTTCTTAATCATGGTGTTGCGCACAGCCATTTCCATCACAACACCAAACGCCAGAATCCTGTTACCTTCAGCGTTCTTGGTACCAAAGGTAGATGGGCTTCACCCTGATGCATGGTTCTTAACCCTCATTTCCATACATCATTATGTGGGGGTGCTAGAGCAGAATTTCTTTCAAAGAGAGATGCCCTTATTATTGAACTCTGGCGCTTGTTATGAGATGCATGAGGGGCGGTGACCTTATTCTAAACCCAGGTGAAAGAGGTTTAAGACACATCACAAGCAGTCCCCATGATGTATTTTACTTTACTAATGTTTCAATAAGAAATAGTGAAAGGGAAATGTATGTATATGTTATACAGGCTATTTGTTTATTTTGTATAGCTCCTTACATACATATGACATCTTTTTATCTGTCAAATACAAAATAGGAAATGTCTTAGTGGGACTTGCACTCCAGCTTACATTTCTACTTATGTATATCATTTTTTTGTGTTTTGTTTATTTTTAGTTCTTTTGCACAAAAAATAAACAACATTTGATGACACTTGCCAGAGTCTTGTCAGCTGCCAGTCAGTGGCTCTGTCTGTTTCTTTATTAATGCATGAAATGTTTAATGGCTCCATCATGCTGATATGTGTGTTCAGTTATTTTTGTGCAGTTATTCAGTTGGTGTAGGTAGGTAAAAGAGATCTAATATCTTTTTTTATTTATTTATTTTCTGACAGAACAAAAAGAAATGTCATAGCAGACACACTATACCAAGTTCAAATTTGTAAATCGTGCTAACCTGTAAGACAACCAAAAGAAACACAATAAAATGTTTGTGCTCTGTGGAAGCACATTTGGTATGCTGAGACTACTGTGTTTTTATAAGTAATGCTGTTTATCAAATACAGTTTATACAGATGTTAATATACAATATATATTATACATTTGATAGTGGACCTGCTCTTTGTGCTCCAGTTCAGTGTCTATCAAAAAACACTGAATTAGCTTAATGAAAATTCCCCCCTTTCTTCAAGCTAGATGATTAAGAAAAAGGAATCCTAGTAACAGCACAATTAATTTTTACTGGTACAAACTGCCACACTGAGATGATAAAAAGATATTTATGTACGGAAACGTAAAGATCAGATAAGCACAGTTGCTGTAACCTTTTAGGTGTTCTAGATTTCTTCCACACTCCATATTATTCCTTTCTAATCTAGTGGTAGTCTTAATTTTTTCTTGTCATTTTATATGAATGCAGTTATCCCATATTTACTACACATTTATGACTTTATTGTTCAGAATCGCTGTGTGTCTGGACTCCTTCCCCTTCTTGCAACACCCTTGAGTACATTTCAGCTGAACTTGGCTGTGAATAGCTTGACTTCTAGAGCTCTTTCAAGAGGTAAAATGCCATGAGCACATAAATACTCCTCTTGCCCTTAGTTTCAAAGGTTTAAAACTCTGCTACCTAGTGTACTGACCCTGAAACTATGACAGCAACTGTAGTACAATACATGCATTTTTTGCTGTAGGAAATTCTCATTATGCTTATTTTTAGTAAACCTACTTTGGTGTGTAAATCCATAAGTAGATTCTGTCCTGACTGTATGTATGCCTTGGAGACTTCTTCAATCTATCATAATATACTTTTTTTCTTCATTTGTTTGTGTGCTTTTAGCATTCTGACCTGTTGGATTTACCGACTTTTTCTGTATTTTTACTCTTAAGAGCACATAGCACAATTTTGTATATAAAATATGAAGTTAACATCAGGAACTGTTTTCACATCAACTTTTTTTGTTTTATAGAATATGTGGCATATTAAAACGCACAATCTTAAATTTAAGAGCTGTGTGAACTATGCTGTTATCTGTTGAGCCTACTTTTTAACAGTCTGTTTTCTCTTTTCACAGTTGTTTATGAACATAGATCAAGACTAGAAAAGTCATTGCAGAAAGAAAGACTTGAACATAAAAAAGCAAAAGAAGGTATTGTACCTAAATTGACATTTCTTTGATTTCAAATCCTCACTTAGCTTTCTCCTCTTTTCCCTGGTTTCCTGAGGTCTGTTATCGGCATGCAACATTAACAGTTGTGAACTGATCCATTGGTTTTTTTTTTTAAATATATAAATGTTATTAGCAGACCTACCAAGTGTTAAAATTATATGTGGCTGCATGTCTATGAAATATCTTTGACTTTTTCTGTAGTTATTCAGTGGAGGAGGCCCCAGGTGAGTGTTGGGATACTTGCAAGTACCTTCCTGGGTGCAGTACAGTTGGTTTGTTCCTGAGTATGAGAAGGTTGCGTCATTTTGTGTCTAAACTGCAGAGAATAAAACTGTGACTTTTGTTTGTTTGTGGTTTTCAAAATATTAAGTAGTTTTAGAAAAATACCTATTTAAGCAAGAAAACATATGATCTACTTACTGTCTCTGTAGTCCAACTGGGAAACTTCATTGCTCACATGGAGAATAATAGGGATACCATGATAGAGGAATGAGCTGGGTGGCGACTTGCTTGCTAGTTGTGGATTATCTGTAAAAAAACCCTGTGTTTGATTTCAAAATTCCTTATGACTCTCTCCCAGGTACATTGGGAAATAGGTCACTGATCAAATAGATCATATGTTCTAGACACCAAGGTTATTATAGTTTTGCCTTTTTATATTAGTTTTTATTTCTATATTTTTTCTGACCTTTCTTGGAAATTCAGTTTAGTTTTAGTGTTCCTTCATTGTGTATTTTAGTTTTAGTTTAGTTTTTATTTCACAAATGTATTTCTATTTTATTTTTATATATATTAGTTTCAGTTTTAGTTTTAGTAATTATGGTATGGAGCGCCTACGGAGTTACTTTTGTGTCACAATCGGACAGAACTGCACACTTAACAGATTTGGATATGAGTTTAATGTTAGTGGAAGCTTACTACACTGCCTAGTTTACTATCTGGTTTTGTTTTTGTCTAATAAAAACAAACATAATCAAAACTAGACATTGAATATGAACAATTTTACACAATGTTATAATTTTTTTAATATTTTCTCATGAAAATCACAAGGGCTTAGGAAGAACAGGACTCTTAGGCTTGAGTCAGTGTGCAGACCCCACCGAGCTGTATTGAGGGAAACAAAGAACAACAAGCATGTAGTGTCAAGGTAAGGGGTGGTAAGTCTTGAATAGCCCACCATAAGAACAGTAAACCAACCCATAATGAGCAGAGCAGGAGCAGGTAATAAGAGTATGGACAGGCACAAAACAACAGAGACAGCGTCTGAGAGTAAGAAAGCATATACATTATCTAAACCTGTTTATCTAGAGTAGGATTGCAGAACTTACAAGGGTTAAAGACTAACGGCAAGAATATTCATTCAAAAACTAAAACTAAAAATATTTTAGTAAATGATTATTTTATTTCAGTTCGCCTTTCCAGCTACTTTAATAGTTTCGTTTAGTTTTAGTTTTTAATTTTGGTTTTGTTAATTATTTTATTTCAGTTTACGAAAATGTTTTTTTAATAATAGTTTCAGTTTTGATTTTAGTTTTTGTTAACTATAATAACCTTGCTAGACACTCAGATAAAAGAGACTGCCAAGCTTCCAACTGATCGTCATTTGTTGGAGTGTTGGCTTAGACTTTTGAAGCACATGCTGGATTTACCTAAACTGATATTGAGTGTGTGCTGGGAATAACTGTGCCACTAGACTATTTTAAGTGTGCCGCCAAGAGGAGGAAAAGCATAGTTTGTTTGGCATGTACGTCTTACTTATATCATGGGGTGACACTCATGAATGTATTTAGTACTGCATACGTGTGATATTCATGCAAGCATGTACATAATCCCTTCATTGCTCTGTGTGCAAGGCAAGGTGATGGGGAGTCAGAAACAATTGGGCTTATGAAAAATCATTCAGCCAGTGATGACAGCTATTACTATTACTTGTTGCGTTGCTGCAGAGATTGATTTTTTTTTTTTCTCTCTCATGGGAATGTTCTTTTGTGTTTAAAAGCAATATACATAATTTCATTTATATTTATTTTATACCATTGTAATATGGACAGATTTTTGAGGACAGAACATCCAACCTCACTGACAAAGGATGATGAACCCAGCATGAGCAGTGTTGTTAAAACAAAGATTGTGAAAAGGCAGTACAACAGGGGATACATTTGATATGGATTTTTGTGGTGTGGTGAAGAAGCGGCTCAGAAGCCAAAATGCGTAATTTGCAGAGAACAACCTTCTAATGAAGCAATGGTGCGAAGTAAACTGATTCACTATATAAAATCAAAACATTCCACTTGCTCAAACAATATTTTAATTGGATTTTAAATCATAATCTAAAGCTGAGGCAATTTGAGATCGTCAATCACAGTTTCTGAAAAAGCGCTAGAAGCTAGTTACCATGTTACAAAATTAATTGCATGTCAGAAAAAAATACGTACTATTGGTGAAGCACTTATTAAACCGGCATGCTTGGAAAGAGTTTGATTAATGCTTTGGTCCAATGAAGTTAAGGAAGTGAGCAAAGTTTCGTTGTCGGCTGATACTGTTAAGACGTATCGACGATATGTCAAGTGATACTCCGAAAACACAGATTAAAAAATTGAAAACAACTGAAATTTTTTTCACTTCAAATTGAAACATCAACGGATGTATTAAAAAAAATTAGCACAAATAATAAGTATTGTAAATTTTGTTGATTACAACTCCATAAAAGAACATTTATTTTGCAAAGAGCTTCCAGAGTGGACTACTCCTGAGGAATTTTTTTGAGCCATGGATGATTTCTTCGAAACTTATGACATTCAGTGGAGTAATTGCGTTAGTGTTTGCTTGGATGGGGCTGCAACAGTGATTGATAATAAAAAGGAGTTTGTCTCATGTGTAAAACAACAAAATCCAGCAGTACAAATTACACATTGCTGCATATATTGGAAAGCACTGATGGTCAAAAACTTGCCAGTGTAACTATTGCAAACAATGAACAAATACAGCATCATAAACATCATTAATACAAGAGCCTTAAATTTAATAATTTAAATACTCTGCCCAGAATTGGGATTGGCATATCAATCCTTGTTGTTTTTACACTGAAATATGTTGGCTGTCCTGAGGCAAAGACCTGGCAAGGTTATATGAGCTTCACCACAAACTACACCATATCCTCAAAGATAATCACTAGATGGCCAAACTTGCATACATGGCTGACATAAACTCCATTTAAAAAAAAAAAATGCAAGGTTGGAATGAAAATTTATTGACATGCTCCAACATATCAACCTGCTTAGCGTTAGACCCGGTCACTCGGGCTTTAAAAACGGTACGAAAAGCGTTAGTCCTAATCGTCACTTGGGCAACTGTACAGATGCATCTTGCATAAGCGTTAGACCTGAGGATTACACGGGTTGTAAATGCAGCAACCGTGTTAGTACCGAGCATTGCTCGGGGGAAAAAGTATAGGCATATCTCGTGCAAGCGACAGGCCCAGGTGTTACCCCGGCAATGGTTCAGACACGTCTTCTCCTAGCTTTATAATGGCATCTTGTAAGAACTGTTTTTCAGCAGCCCAGGTATTGCACGTTTTTGACAGTGGCAGTGATGATGATGAAGTGAATCCGTCTTCAGGCAGTTGAACTGAAACTGACAGTGAAATCAAAAGTGATTCTGATAAATCTATAAGTGATGCTTGTGTCTATCACACTTGTGTAGTGTGCTGTTTAAAAGCTAATTAGTCTAGAAAGAAAATCTGCAAGGAATTGCACTACTATTGTCCCAACAGTGATGCTGGATTGTGTATATCATTGTGCTTCAAGCGATACCACACAAACCAAACATTTACAGTATAAACGATATTAGCATTATTTTATTAATATTATTATGACTTGTATCATTATACTTTCTACACTTCTGACTTTATACTTTCAGTGTTTTGCATGTTTTTCAGTAGAAATATGAGATTTAATAAGTGTCATTTTTTTAAGCCAAAAACTTTTTGCAAGTTTTTTTTGCGAAAAAATGTAGCGCTAAGGAGGTTAAACAGGTTCAAACAGAAAGTCAAACTTTGGCAACTGGAAGGACTTACTAAGGACTACAACTGAAAATAAGCAGAACATTCAACATTGCAACAACAGGAAATTGAGCAATACTTTTACACAATTAATATGGACTAGTAAGATTGGATTTGAAATCTTTTTGCAACTAATGCCTACTAATGCATCAGATTCGAGAAGAATTTCTTAAATTGAGGAACAACAGGATGCTAAAATTGAAATTCACATTTTCCATTGAATGTTTTCTGGATTGAGGTTCGGGAAGAATATCCTCGGATTTCCAATAAGATTACTGCTGTTCTGCTGCCATTTTCTATAACGTATTTATGCAAAGTTTTTCAGCTGTAGAACTCTAATTTTAATTAAAAATGATAAGCAGTCATGCTTGAAGGACTTTGATCAAGAACTTCAAGTTGCTCTGTCAAATATCGAGATGAATATAAAACTGTGTGTTCTTTAAAACAGCCACAGGTATTACATTAATTAAAGTTATAACCAATAGTAATATTCATCCATCTATTATCCAACCTGCTATATTCTAACTACAGGGTCACAGGGGCGTCTGCTGGAGGCAATCCCAGCCAACACAGGGAGCAAAGGCAGGAAACAAACTCTGGGCAGGGCACCAGCCCACCGCAGCAATAGTAATATTATTAATTATTAGTTGTAACTAATGCAAGTTATACGTTAAAAATATGTTGTTTAGATGTGATGTTAAATTTATCAAATGTAAAAACCAATAAAAAAATATAAATTCTTTCTATGTACTTTCTAACTATATTTTTTGTATATTTTTGCTTGTGGTGTGCCACAGAATCCTGGGAAGCTCTTAGGTGTGCTGAAAGTGAGAAAGCATTGTGGAGTACTGAACTAGAGGATGCATCTATTTAGAGCAACTTCAACTGTCTCCTCCGGTGCTTATCAGATGAAGTCTGGGACATAGAGACGGAATGTACTGTGTTAAAGATTTTAGTAGTGGAGGTGGCTACATGGGGTTATGGCAAGAAGGCTATTGGCACTGGTCATAATGGCAACTGTAGAACAGGAGTAAAGTGAACTGAATGGTTAAATAATAAAGCGTTCAGTGCAGTGTTAGCAGGTCGGTGTCCAGATTTCACTGAGAGGTACTAGTAGTCCAAAAAGGCAGATTCTACAGTAGTGAATGAAACAAAAGCCAATGTGTGGTGTAGCTTGGTGATGTCATGGAGAATTACCTTTGAACAGCATCAAAGACGTTTTGTCAAACCGTTTAACCACTGAGAACATGTAAGCAAGACAATGCTTAGGCTTTTTTCAGCAATGTATGAGAAAATACAGGATGAGTATAATATTTTTGTGTGTGGATGGCGTACATGGAAGAGAGAGATTTCAAATATTTTTGCACTTCCTCTTTGCACTTGGAAGACTTCTTCAGCCTTATTCAACCCTTTGATCATCATTCTGGCACCCACTTAAGCTGCCACCAGTGTCTGTTCTTGGATACACAGCAATGTGTCTGCATCACCACCTTGTTAGGAAATATTCTGTGCTTAGTGAGGTTCAGTGTCTCCACATTTGTGCAACCCTTGTGACCAGAGTGGACATGACAAGTATAGTCATAGTATATGTTAGTTTTAGTATAAGGTTTAGGCTTGGGTATGTTTTTTGTGGTTTCTTTGGGGATGTCGTTCAAGAGACACGTAAGGATGATTCAGGAAGGACCATGAAAAGGAGGTACAGTTTCTTTTTCACAAAAAAGCCTTATTCCCTTTGCTTAAACTGGGGAGAAAATATAATAAACAACAATAAAAAGACTTAAGGGTTTCTGAGGTTTTCCAAAAGCCCAAGTATTGATTTTCTTTTTTGTTTTGATCTTTCTAGCTGCACTTAGATTGTTTTTATTGTTTTTTGAAATGACTATTCATGGCATAATAGTTTGCTCTATAAATGCCTTATGGTTTCACCAATTGCATCGCTGCATGGTGGAGCGAACGCACAGTGGTAGCACTGCTGCCTCTCAACAAGGGGACTCGGGTCTGCATTTCAGGTGCTATCCTTTGTGGATTGGCATGTTCTCCCTATGTCCACGTGGGTTTCCTCCAGGTGCTCCAGATTCCTCTTATAGTCCAAAGAGCTGCAGGTTGGTGGGTTAGTTTTAGATGCTAAATTGGCCCTACTGTGTATGTGTTTTCACCCTGTATTGAACTGCTGTCCTGTCCAGGTATTTTTCCTGTCTTTTGCCTGATGGTGGCTGCTGAGATGGGCTTCAACTGCCCTGTTACCTTACCCTGAACATGCAGGTTAGGAAGGTGGATGGATAGATGCATTTTTGTGTCTCATTGCTCCTGTTTACTAATGTGGGGGACACTGAAGCATAACATACATGCTCACCACAGAGTATGGGAGACATGTCAGTCTAGCAGCATGTGGCTTTTTTTTTTGTAATTTTTAATTTATTTTTCAGGTCTTAATAAGAAATGGCAATTATATAGTCTTAATCAGAATTTATTTTTGCTTTTGTGAGATTAAAGTTATGCAACAAGTTTAAAGACTTGAGAAACTGGTTGCCTTGACAATATTTTACAGTGTCAATGAAAATTCATACGACTCTGGGTAACTGATTTGCAAATTGTATGCTGCTAAGTGATTGATAAGTCTTTATATAGTTATGCATACTTATGACACAAGTAAGACTATGTTGTGGGGCTAAACTAATTTTCTGTCTGCTTGTCATGGTTAGAGTTGTGATGTTAACAGGCTAGGCAGGTTGGACTGGATTCCCATACCCTCTAATTTGAAATTCTCAAACCATTTGACAGAGAGAGAGAGAGACGATCCTCGCAGCATTACTCAGTTGTATTAATTGTCTATACACCTCAGGCATCTATTACTAGAAGACCAAACTACTAGAAATGTCTCCTTCTAATGTACAAAAGTTACTTTTCTCTAAAGTCCTTCTGAATTGTCCTTTCCTTCATGGATAAAAGGAGCACCACAACCCTGAGAAGATATTTGATTTCAACTGCTTGTTCCCCCAGTCTTTAATTTCTCATGGCTCATGACAGTTCAGATATAGACTGACCTATTTAAGGTTTCCACATCACACTTTTTACCAGCTACAGTATAAAGAATTCAGTTGGTCAAGCCTCATAATCCCTTCTGCCCTTAATTGTGAAGAAAATACTTTAAATTTCTCCACCTGAGACAGAAGCTGCATTTAAGAGGATAAATTACTCTTTTCCAGAGAGGAACCATGGCACCACAAAACAGAGGCATTGATTTCCAGTTCATGTGTAGCATTCCCAGCTGTTAGCAACTCCCGTGAATGCAAGAGGTTATATTCACATGGGACCAAGAGGGCAACATTTGCAAGCAACACAGGCCCTTGAACTGATACTCTTGAGATATCTGCTGTTTATTTGATATTTTGTTGTTATGAATTTTAATGAATAATGTTATGCCTCAGTGCCAGTTTTGAATGGATCTGATTTTATACAGGAATTAAGAAACATTCCTTACTTTGCAAAAAGACCAACTGATACAAGCTGTCAGGCCTCAATACATGTACATGGGATGTGTTGCCTACCACTTATGAGTTATCGAATGGTTTGCCAGAACATGTTTGATGCCATTTCTATGACTTTCATTTTTGTTTTTACCAAACTTCAACAATAGACAAACCTGACACTACCTCTGTACTATCTCAAAGGAGAAAGTAAGCGGTTCAATTGGAGGGACCGTGAGCATACCAAAGTCAAAGAAAACAAAGCTGACATCATACTGGAAGGAAGGAATCTATTGGCAAAATTAATACACAACCAAAATTCAGTCTTAATTGAAGCAGATATCTATTACCAAAATAGCAAAGAGAATATGTAATCACCAGTAAGATTATCCAGTCTTGAAATGTTTGGGGGCTTACGAGGAGTAACCTTTATACTGTTGCTAGTGATGATGTCATCAACGCATACTGCCAGTGCATGATGGGAGTATTACCAAGGTAACAGGTGACATAAGGCTTTCAAAATGGCAATGAAAACAACATAATTAAATTAACAACTAATGGGCGCAGTTAGGAGACCCGGGTTCGCTTTCCAGGTTCTCCCTGTGTGGAGTGTTCTCCCCGTGTCTGCGTGGGTTTCCTCCTCCCACACTCCAACGACGTGCAGGTTAGGTGCATTGGTGATTCTAAATTGTCCCTAGTGTGTGCTTGGTTTGTGTGTGTGTGTGTGTGTGAGCACGCCCTGCCCAGGGTTTGTTTCTTGCCTTCTGCCCTGTGTTGACTGGGATTGGTTCCAGCAGACCCCCGTGACACTGTGTTAGGATATAGCGGATTGGATGATGGATGGATGGAAATTAACAACTATAAAATAAAGTCTCCAAACAAAAATAAGCAACAAAAATTGATTCTTTTTGGTAGGAAAACCCCTAAATAGATGTTGTTATGAATGTTTAGGTTTAAGGAAAGCTCAAGAAAAATAAATAAAAAGAAAATGTTAATCACAACAGCCTCAGCTGTCACATTAGTGTATTGGTAGTACATCTTAAAACTTAATGTCCTTCTGCTAACATTTAACATGGCTAATCCTTTTGCCACTGCAAGACAGATACCAATTACCTTTAACCACGGCTCTTTCAGTCGGTCTTATTCAGGATCTTACAAGTTGAGTGTGTCACATACATAATGTCCATTACCACCCTTGAAACATAAGGGTGCTGAATGCATTCTAAATACAAGTCTGCAGGAAATATACTCAGCTTTGCTTTCCACTTGGGTCTGACAGGTCAGTATTGCTAATGCCCGGACATCTCAGTTCTTTTTCTTTTAGTGCTCTTAACATTATGGTCTGAAATTGTAACACACAATTCCAAATTTGAACATTTCATCTTTGCTTAAAGTGGTTTGTTACTGGGTATGTTTATGAACAACCTTGCGTTTGATTACAGACAGTCTGTAATTTTAGCAACAATCGATAAAAACTGTGTGCTTATTTTAATTAGTCAGGCCATTGTTCCCAGTTCTGCCCTTCCTAAAGCTTGTATCATTCCTCAGCATCTACCAGTAAGACAGAATAATTTCTAACCATTTGCTTCTGACACACACACATACACACACGTTTCTTCATTGACACTTTTTAGTTTTGCCAAGACTCCATCCCTTGGATGGCCTTAGTAGGACCGGGGATTTTCCCAGAAATGCTGTTGGAGCCAAGGTGGCCTGAACAGTTAAAATTGGTGTGTTGCCGCCTTGACAAACCCCATAATGCATGGATGGGAAATGAAGTGAAAACGCTTTGTTGTGTATAATTTCAATCTACAGTACATTGCTTTAGATCAGGTATGTCAAACTCGCTACCATGGGTGGGTTGCTTCGACTGCCATACATGCCTCAGTGGGCCGCACTGTAACAAATACTATTATACTATTATGCAAAGTAACTGTAGCTTTCTTTCCAATACTGAAAACTTTAAAAAAATGTAACACTTAAAGTTTAAAGAAAAGTAATTTATTTCCATACAATCTCTGTACAGCAGCATACAATTAGAGTCTTAGCCTCTTAGCTAGGTCCTTATATATGAGTTACAGTCTGAGATCTATTTCTTTTGTCCCGACACTTGGCATCTCTTGTTAGTAACCGGTTTGTCAATATCAGGCTTGAAATCTTGCGCAGCTGCAACTTTTATGAGGGATGAAAGGCGCCCGACAGTAAGTCTTGAACGATGTGGGGTTTTGGTAGCTTTCATTAACGAAAACAGTTGCTCACGAAGGTAAGTGCTTCTGAACATGGACAGTACTCTCGATGCCAGCTTACGGATCTGCATATACGAGGGTGGCAGGTAAGCATTCAAGCCTGGCACGCCAACTTCGTTGTATTTTGCCTTCAGAATAGAATCTGACGGCAGTTCAATCAATTTCATTTGGATATTCTCAGGTGCATTCTCGGCGTTGTAAGAGTATGGTGATGTAAACGGCGCAAAGTCCTGTTCGTGTGAACTGAAATCACGAAAACACTCACTGAATTCATTGCTCAGTAATTCAAGTTGAAAAGCAAATCCTCCAAAAATTAAATTTTACTTTACTTAGTTTATATTGTAAAATATGCCGATATGCAAAAAGCCCCCTGACCTACACTAATTTTACAAACTCAAAATCACAAAAATTTATTAATAAACAACTCGCCAACTTCTCTCGTCCACTTCAGATCTTCAGCTGTAGTCTACACTAACTGTTCGTTACAATACTAGCACAAAATTACATAAAACTACAGCAAAAAAACGTGAAAATATCCATCTATCCATCCATCCATCGTCTTCCGCTTATCTGAGATTGGGTCGCGGGGGCAGCAGCTTGAGGAGAGATACCCAGACTTCTCTCTCCCCGGCCACTTCTACTAGCTCTTCCGGGGGAATCCCAAGGAGTTCCTGAGACACAGTCCCTCCAGCGTGTACTGGGTCTTCCCCGGGGCCTCCTACCGGTTAGACGTGCCGGAACACCTCGCCAGGGAGGCGTCCATGAGGCATCCTGATCAGATGCCCGAGCCACTTCATCTGACTCCTCTCTATGCAGAGAAGCAGTGGCTCTACTCGGAGTTCTTCCCGGATGACTGAGCTTCTCACCCAATCTTTAAGGGAAAGCCCAGAAACCCTGCGGACGAAACTCATTTCAGCCGCTTGTGTTCGCGATCTCGTTCTTTTGTTCACTACCCACAGCTCATGCCCATAGGTGAGGTTAGGGACGTAGATCGACCGGTAAGTTGAGAGCTTTGCCTTACGGCTCCGCTCCTTTTTCACCACAACAGACCGGTGCAGAGCCTGCATCACTGCGGATGCTGCACAGATCCGCCTGTCAATCTCCTGCTCTATTACCTGAAAATTTTGCCAGCTATTACTACTTGTGATGGTCAGTTCTGTTGCTGCTTTAGCCTTGCACTTCAGTTTCCACATCGCGGCTCATTAACTTTGGTCAAGGCTCATGGGGGGAGCAGTGTCATGCCTAGGGTATTAAGGGAGCTGACGCCGAAGCTGCAACTATACTAGCAGATTGCATTTCCGGTACCGTAATGCCATGGGAAAACGCTCTTTTGTCAGAAGGCGGAAGTAAGAAAAGTCAATAAGTTAACGCCAAAGATGCCGAATGATTCAAGCACAAACGATAGTAATCATTTTGTACAAGTTTAGTGCTAACTAGGATCTGTCATGCAGGCCGCGTGTTTTACATGCCTGCTTTAGATAATCCAATTGTGAGTATATCCATATTTCTCCAGGTTCATTCCCACAAAGCAACTTCTTCTAATCTAGACATCTGGTTCCAGAGCCTATACTGCACAGAAGACAAGTCTAACTAAGGCTGGACGATAACACAGTGAGAATATGTAAAGGAATACTCTACCCAAAAATTATTTTTTTATGTGTTACCTGCACATTTTCAGTCATATGAAAGGAAAGTGTTTTCTCTGTGACTTTATCTGTCTCTCACTTCCTTGTGGAACAATTTTGGTCCACTCTTCTTAACAACATTATTTGAATTTATTGAGGTTTGCAGGCATTTGTTTATGCACAGCTCTCTTAAGGTTCTTGCCACAGAATTTCAATCAGGTTGAGGTCCGGACTTTGACTGGGCCATTTTTTCAGCTACTATATTCTGATTTTCTGGGTTGGTTGGGTTCATTGTCCTGTTGCATCACCCAGTTTTGGCCAAGCTTTAGCTGTCGGAGAGATGGTCTCACATTTGACTCTAGGATACTTTGGTATACCTGCTTGACAGGTATGAAGGTTTTGTGCGGATATGCTGTGTTTGGCTTTTCACTAAAAGTGACACTCTGCATTATGGCCAAACATCTCCACTTTGGTCTTGTCTATCTAAAGGATGTTGTTCCAGAAGTTTTGTGGTTTGTTCATATGCAACTTTGCAAACCTAAGCTGTGCTGCCATGTTCTTTTTAGAGAGACAAGGATTTCTCCTGGCAACTCTTCCAAACAAGTCATACTTGTTCAGTCATTTTCTAATTGTTCTGTCATGAACTTTAACATTTAATATGCAGACTGAGGCCTGTAGACCCTGAGATGTAGCTCTTGGGTTTTTTTTGCAATTTTTCAGAGCACTGTACAGCCTGACCTTGGGGTGAATTTGCTGGGATGTCCACTTCTGGGAAGATTAGCAACTGTCTTGAATGTTTTCCACTTGTGAATTATCTTTCTCACTGCAGAGTGATGGACTTCAAGTTGTTGGGAAATGGCCTTATAACCTTTCCCAGATTTATGGGCAGCAACAATTGCTTCTCTAAGGCATTACTGATGTCTTTTCTCCTTGGTATTGTGTTAAAACACACCTGACCAGCAAACTGCCGAAAGTTCTTCTTTTATTGAGGTGATCACACTTGCTAATGATCAGTTAATCAAGTGCATCTGATTAGCAGCACCTAGCTGCTGCTTACCCTCTTAATTTCTATTAAAGCAGCAAGGGAGCACTTGTTTTTCACACACTGCTTCTTCATTTTGGTGTAGTTTTTGTTAAATAAATAATAACACTGTGTAATATGTCGTCGTGTTCTTCATCTGAGGTTGTATTTACATAATTTTAAGACCTGCTAAGTACCAGGGGCCACAAGTGTAAATGGTGTGTACACTTAAAAATGTTGCATATGCCTGTTCCTACACTCATTTGAAGATGTGTAATAACTAAACTTGGTGTATGGCCAAATTATTCCAATTACCATAGCTGCTTTAGCATTGTCAGGAGACATTGCAAATGGAAGAATTAGAAGAAAGCACAAATTTATAGATGATTATGACTGGCTTCTAAGTTGATTTTGATTTCCAAGGGCTATCCTCTTGGAGCTGTGTGCTGAACTGGCCACCGGCTTTATAAAGTCAGACTTAAGGAATTGTGTGCTTCCTGCTCCTTTGCAAGTTCTGTCCACTTTTGGGTTTTTAGCCACAGGACTGATCAGGTATTTCACGGTCATCACTGAGACACGTCATGCCAGCTGTATAGGATGGTATTCTCGGCTTGTCATTCAGATATAAGATTTCCTTAACTGTGGTTGAACTGAGAAACATCAAAGATCAATTCACAGCAACAGCGCCGGACAAGTTGCATCAACCAGGGATGAATCTTCAAATGAGTGAGCTGGTATTCCATCAGATATAGCAGGTGCTTTTCCCAACTAGTACGTCAAAAGGTAAGACTTAGTGCCGACACTACACTATAAAGGCGCCTTCAGAGAATTAATTTGCTTATGTAAATAGAAAGCATTTCCACTCTATTAATGCGCTACTCTATAGTGCACAGAACATGTGTTGTATTGTGCAAGCATGTAGTGTGCTGCATGTATAATGTGGCACACAATTATGGCTTGCCCGCACCTCAGGAAATGCTGTATGATGAACCTGACCCACCAAATAATCAGTCAAATCGAACAGCATTACAACTTAATTTGAATGTAATTAGCAGAATGTAAAAACAATTAATCGGATGCAGCATTTATTTTTTAACCAATTAATTTAATTTGTGGCTAATATCTCATAGTACAACCCTTATTCCTTAGTTCATTGGCCACATCTCTTACAGCATCCACTATTGCATTTTGTGACTCGGAACAACGTCTTTCTGCACACAGCCAGATGCTCAGTGGTTTCAGAGGCAGAGGTGTTTGTGCAGCCAGTCCCCGAAGATGTGCTTGGTACAGCAGTACCATCATGTCATCGGCACAGGGGTCAGATTTTGTAACACTGTCTGAAACAGAATAAACAAACAGCGGTCTACGACTCGCCTTTACATGTCGACTGTGATATCTGACCACTTCTTCTTATTTTTTTTTTTTTTTCTTATTTCGGGCACTGTGCATCTTTCTGAACTTGGAACTTTTAATTGTCTCTGCCACACTTTTTGTTGCTTATACCATTCCTTAAGCCAACAAATAGTAAGTTTTTCCTCACCTCCACTTTGCATTTGCTGATATTCTTCTTTTTTTTTCCCCCACATGCTTTTGTCATTGTCTTTTAACCAAACACTGAACAGAAGGTGATATTTATATTGATTTTCATATTACAGTACGTAAAATTCTGGGAGGAGTCATGCAGGGGTAGCAGGTGCATGCACATGCGTTACATTTCATGTATGGAAGTTAGCTTACACGTGGTTTTGTGCATCTGAATTTTTTTGTGCTATGCACATTTACACTTTTGTACATACGCCATGTTTTAGTGTGAATTCTATGCATCGTGTTATGCGTAAGGCCTCAGATGATTTTTTTTAGAATTGATGGCCAAGAAAAAATTTTAATCTTGTGTTTTTCGTGGAGTAAAGCCATAGTAAAGTTTGATAGAACAGGACCCAATGATGACCAGTGCTGGACAGCAGCAAATATTGTCAAAGACCTCTATGAAAAAAAAAATCTTCCGCTCTGTTGTTTAATCCATGCCTGAAGTCAGTTGTATGCTCACATTGTGCAAAAATGCATGTATTTTTTGCAAACATATTGTGAAATAACTATAACCTATAAAAAATAATTTGGGAAAATGAAAGTAGTCCACAAACAGGAATCCTGTTTATGTACTGTTTTCATTCTCTGGAGTTATTTGTGCACCAAATATTATTGCAAAAAAAATGTGTTTTGTGCGCTATGACCCTGTAACTGGATGACTTGATGTGTGGATTAAGTGACATCAGTAATTCAAGATTGCTTCAACAACATTTTTGATGTTGTTTGCTGCTGTTTAACATTGGGTCACTTTTTATAAGAAACCTTTTGTCCTTTCTCCACTTAAACATGGTATTATTTTTTTTTATCTGTCATCATTACAAACTGCATAGGGTTAGTACCATATTTAATGCAAAAAAAAATTTTTTTGGTCATAGTATTCCTTTAAACTTCCCAATAGTAATTTTCAGTAAATGCTTTTGACGTTCTTTAGTCTAGAACAGTATTTCTTAAACGAATAGGTCGCATGACATCTGAACTTGGGTCGCGTTGAGTCTTGAATGGTTATAGTACTGAATGGGAAAGAGTGTATAACCGTTTATGGAATGTCTTGCAGTGTGTCAGCACAGGCAAGCGATACCACTACTAATCTGACTTACATACACAGAGGAGATGACGATTTGTAGGAATTCCCCAGCGGGCAACGACACCACAATCAGTAGAGAATCTACATGGAAGACAACAAGCGGATGACAATCGGTGGCGATTCTACAAGGAGGACTGATCCTATGGATGATACCCTGCAGTGATTGTGGGTGGTGAAGACACAAAAAGACCAAAATGGGTCACAAGGAAAAAAAGTTTAACAACCATTTGGCAGGTGAACTCCACGGGACTGATTTTTAAATATTGCAACCTCCTGCATTCAAAACATATCAGCCTTTCCACTTTAGCATGGGTCTAACTTCAGTTTCCGTTCACAGCCATCAGAATTACCTCTGACACTACAAAGTATTGTTTACTAGAGGAGGACACCTCTATGTGCCAATCAGGTTCCATGTATAAATAGTCATAGTTCATTACGTTTAGTTGAATGTCCTGACAAATAAAATCCTTTTTTTTTTTTTTTTTAGGTCCCTTGTCAATTTTATGTTTGCAGTTAAAGTCAACTTAGTTTGTCTTTTGACAACAGTGTACAGTGATTAATGACTCAGTCCTGAAATGTCTGATTTATGGCTGCTGTATGCTATACTATAAGCAAGCATTTGGCAGTTGGTTGCCTCTCAGATTAGTAATAAAAAATAACTACCATATGCTTGATTTTTCCTTTTGTTGTTTTAATAAGTTTTGCAGAGGTTTTTCTATATTATACTTTTTTTTTTTTAACCAACCTTCTCCTTTATAATCAAGTGGTAGCTTTTTCTAAAACTGGGACATTTTCATTGGCTTCTTTTGTTGTCAGATACACTAAAAAGCAGTGGTGTATAGCTTAAAAGCAATTTAGGTTTATGTAGCTACTTAAAGGTTTCTTAATAAGTAATTATTTTAGTCCCATAGTTAGTTCATTTTCTGCTCTCATATGCACTATTAAAATTATATCCTGCATGGAAACTAATAAGGTTGGGTATCACAGAAATGCTGGCACATACTTCAGAGCTAGCTAACAGAATTTCTCGGTAATTTTAGCTTTGTGTAAACCTTCTCCTAGTCAACTCAAAGAAAAAACAGTTGAAGTATTAAATATGTCATATAAGCTTTTATTAGTCAGTTATCTACAAACTAGGCAATAGTAAAAGTTAAATTATATAGTTTTTTAGGTAATTAGAAGCAACTTGATTCACATTTTGGTATGATGAGCCAATGGGAAAATGAAAGAGGTGAAAAGGCTGCATAACATTAAAAAGTTACCAAAAGGTACGTTATGACTTGTTTTAGGGTGAAACCGTTGAGCTAGAATTTCTTGCTGAGTAACTTTTTTTTTTTTTTCCTTTTTCTTCTTTAAAGTGCTCTAGCTCATTACACAGTATGTAATATACAATATTTACAAGGAAGTTTATGTGAAGTACTGGAAAACATAAACATGTATGCATATGAATAATCCATGACTTCTTTTTTTTCCTATTTCAATTCATATGTTTTGATTTATTTGTTTCACATAAATTTAAGTATCATTATCATTCAAAATTATCTATCAAAATTATTTTGGTAATGTCACATCCCCACTTCCAGCTATGTATAGAAGGTAGTATTCATCTTCCTGGCTTTGTCTTCATCAGTAAAGGAATGAGTCCTAAAAGCCAGTATGGATTTGTTCAGCATCTTCTTGTCAGCTAAGTGTGCTTCTGAACTTGAGTTTATCACTTCTGACTCAGAACTACTGGCTTCTGTAATTTGAGTCAGACCAGGCTATGTGGGATATCTGAGTACAAGCAAACACCACTGTCGGGACTTGCACATCAAGTGTACCTCAATAGTCCTGTTCTGGGCAATTTTATTTCTAAGATAAGTTGAAATATGTTGGAAGTACAACCTTTGTAAGTCGTCTGTTCACATTTTTTTTTCGCATTTGTGTGGTTGAGCATTCATGTTACCTCCATTTGGCAAGGGAAATGGGCAGATGGCTATAGTATACCTCATGGACTCATGAGAAAAATTAAATCTTGATTTGCTCGGCAACCAAGAAAGAGAACAGATTGCTTCTCTTTTTACAAAAACCTTTTAGACTTCGCGTAGGAGAAATCAGCAGCAGCTACCAGACAGAGCACATTGCCCATCTCTGACATTTTGTGGCTAGCTGTACCTTAAAATGCTTGCTCAGTGAAGCATTTTACTTTTGTTGAGTTAGAGGAGGAATAAGTATTGCAATCAAATCAAACAAGTCTAGGTATTTGTCTCTGTAATGCTTCTAAAAACAGGAAAATTAGTCAGTATTGGGCACTACCTATTCAAGAATGTTTGGGCCATTTGCTTGATGTCAAGAAGGCATGATTGTAGATACATTTTTTAAAAAACAGGTAAAATAGAGAGTTTTAGTAAGTATTTCTTCATTTGATTAGTTTGCTGTAACAAATATAATGCACCTAATAACATAACATTAACTTATGTATATCAAGAGCCCTATGCCTGAAGAAGCAAAATCAATAAAGTTACCAAAAATATTTTGATATGCTTTACCTTGTGGTTAAGTGTTACTTAAAAAATTGTATTGGTACTTATAAGATTACAATAGTAAGTTTATACTATTAGCACATTATCTGTGTTTCATCTCTTTTGAAGTTAAAAGTAATGTGAAACTTGATAAATTTCTTTTTTTTTCTGTGCTACTTTTTTCCTTATGAGCAAGGATCATTTTCAAATATTACTAATTTAGTGTGACTTAACAATAAAAAAAAATGTTCTCTTCATATATTTTCAGAGGTGCACTAAAGTGCTTACAGTGCACTCTAGGAATACCTGTGGTTTCTCATTTTGCTCATAGATCACCCTGCATGCTCACTGTAAGCAGTGCATGTTTAGATGTAAAATCTCTAAAATACTGCTTTTGTACTTGGATGTACTGTATAGTCTGTCACTTGTGAAATTTAAACCCATTTTAGAGAAGGCACATTGATTTTAGACCTGAGATGTGTTTTTATATTGCACTATAGGACCCCACCATAGTTAATAAGAAGGAATGCTTGTTTTTTTTTTTTTTTGATACAGTAAGTGAACTATTAAATAGAATGCTTTCATCAATGACTTTTGTTAGAGGCCAAGAATGTGAAAATTATGAATATACATATACCTTTTTTCCCATATTAACAGTAGAATTACCAAAGCTTGGTGAACACGACTGAGAGAATAAAACTAAATAAAAAAACTAAATAAAAAAAAAAACCCTAACCTTTTAAAGTACCATATATTTACACCGGCTGTTACAGACTCAAATCAAATGTATGTTTTTATTGTATAATAGTAACAATAAGAGCAGCTCACTACTCAAAACGTTTATTTTGGGACGTGGGAAGGCTCAAACTCGCCACCTTTTGAATCTGAATCTACCAAAGAAGTGGTGACAACAAACTACTGGGATAGCAGGCTGCTTGTGCTTATCGACACATTTATAATACAAAAGACGCTGACAGAGAGGTGCAAATGGATTTAAGGTGGGCCGGGTTTACAAGTTTTTTTTTATAGGCTTTGGTAATTCTAGTGTTGATAAATAAAACATAATGACTAATTGATATATTGCATTTACTCATATCTATACAGTATATTTATGTATACAGGTAAAGTTAGTAAATGTTTTATAATATTGTTCTTTATTGTAGTAAATAAGGTGGAAATTATGTCTTGAAACATTACACCATTGCTCCATATCCCATATTTTTTGTTGTGTTGTGAAAGTGCATAAAACATATCCTGAAAAAAATAAAATAGTTATAAAATGGAAAAAGTTTATTTACCAAATACTGCTGAAATAACTTTTGAATTACATTTGCTGTGTTTTTTTGGGGGTGGGTGGGGTTGTTGTCAAGAATTTTTGGTTTAAGATGCTGTTTGCCTTATGTGCCAAATATTTACCTGAAGTCCTTTTTGCTTTGTTTAAAGATTTCCTAGTTTACAAGTTGGAAGCCCAGCAAAGTTTAAATAAGGAAAAGGTGAGTAAATGTATGCACTATGGATTGCTTTCTTTTTTTCTGTCTATGTCTTTATTTATTTATTTATTTATTTTAAAAAGATTTTTTTCAAAGGTTCATGTGTCTTGAACTACAGATGACTTAAAAACGCCTGAATGAAATTGTCATTTCAAGAGGTCCTCATGTTTAACTCGCAAGACAGACCTGTGTGCAGCAAAACATTTTAATGACAAATACCACTTTAGAAGCAGTGATAAATGGAACTTAAATGAAAAATTCTGCAAAATTTATTCAGGCATTTCAGAGTACAATGTGTTGGTACTTTGGCTGATCAGAATCTGATTACTTTTACAAAACACCTAATATTCTCTTGAGTTATTGTTCTGATTCCATTGAATGTAACATCTTTATTTATACTTCACATATAGCATAGGGCATTCATAAGCTTGTTCCAAGTCAAGTTTCAATTGGTTTAAATCTCTGATAACTTATTTAATGAAGGGAATAATAATAAGCAAATGAAGACATAATGATGGATATCCATTACTGTTTCAAGCACGCTTCATCAGCCTTGTGGTGTATGTCAAAATCTAAAGTTATTTATTTTAGTTTGTATTATAATATGAGGGCTGTAGTATACCACATTTTTACAGATTTCTTTCTGATTTGCACATGAGCAAGTTAACTTGATGTGAGTGACTATATTCTTGAAAAAAGAAAGAGATACAATTCTTTAGCTGATCTTTGTGACTGCCAGCTACAATACCCTGTGCTGCTCCTCAATTTATATAAATCTAGCAGCAAGCATCACAAGTGACATAGTACTTTAACTGTCATTGCATCCTTTCCTTGCTTCCTTTCCTCTGACTCTTTTTCATTAGCTGATTGAAAGAGGCATTAGCTCATGAGTTGCAGTTAAATTCTGTCTTACACTGTGTGTCCACCAACAAATTACTTGTGCTTCAAGTATGGAAAAAAATAGTAACACTGCATCTTTTGTCTTGTAAGTTGCCTTTGATAAAAGGCCTCGGCCCGACCTGTCCAAAGAAAAGTCTTTTATACTTAAGAGCCACATGGTATTTATTCTGTACACACAGCTTACACTGTAATGTCTTGTCCTTTTTGCGATAAACCCAGGTATCTTCTGTATTGTGTCATGCTTGTGAACAGAGAAGATTCTAGGAGCTCTGGGAGCCCTAGGCAAAAAATCCCAATGGTGCCCTCCAGCTCGCCTTCCCTGTAGGCCCAACATGGTAAAATTTATTACCAATTATTTTAGTACAAAGTCTAAATTAATAAGATCTACAGAGAGTATTAAACACAAATCCTTTAGTTTTATGAAAAGCAGATTATATACTGTACATAAAATGCCACAATAAATACAACATTCGTATAGAAAATAGAAAAGCCATAACAATAGAAAAGTAAATCTACATATAAAAACGTGAAATAGTAAATAAAATGCAAATTAATGAAATATGCACATTATAAAAAAATAAATTACAAATTGCACATTGTAAAATTTAAAAATAAAAGCACATAATTGAAGTAAAAAAAAAAAAAAGGGTTGGTAAAAATATTAGTGTATTACTATAACTTTCATAATTGCAGTTTGTAGGCTTTGTCTACAACAAAAGCAGCTGCTGCATCCTCCAGGTTCAAAGATATTCAAACATTGTACTGTGTTGAAATTTGTAGTAATACAGTATGCATCATTTAGTTATGAAAATAATTGATTAAAGTTACTAAATAAATAAATGTTCATATCTCACACTCTCACAATGAAGATTAGGATCCCTGCTTTGGTTGGGTTCTAACTGTGTTGTTGTAGTACAGTTTTATGTATGATCAAAAATGTGTGGGAGAAGAATAACAAAAAAAGCAAATCCATGAAGAACAGTGAAAATATTTAGGAAACCATTGCACCAAACATTACTAACCCCTCGAAAGATCTAAATCCATCACAAGACCTATTTATGCTCACTTACTGAGTCAATGTTAGTCTTCAGTCAATATAATTTGCAGGTTTATGGAGTCTGAGTGGGCTGAAATTTTTTTTTTGTGGTCAACATAATAAATAGGTACAAGGCATGACTATCGCTGTCATTTTATTGTAAGGAGCAGTGAGGCACATGCCTTTAAATATACAAAATGTCATTTAATACCCTTTTAAAGACATCCTGATGTTGTTTTCTCAGCATTAGACTTCATTTACTTAGTTACTGAAAATGTGCTTTATACTTGATCATTTAAACCAAGAATTATCAGTGACTCATTATTAAAGCAGAGTGGTTTACAGTGCATTATAGCCCTCAAGCTTACCAAACAACCAGTAACAATAATATAACATTTTCAAGCTCACTTAATCCAATTCAAGATCATGGGGAACTGGAGCTTTTCAGCAGGCAATACTGAAAAAGTAATTAAATATATATAATTTTTTTTTCATTAAATGTAAATGATATTTAATTACTTTTATAAGGAGCATAAAAGGAAATTTAGCTCTTTAATCTTAGCTCATTTAAAAAAAAAAAAAATATATCCAAACGAAGACATTAACTGCGTTAAGGTTAATGCTACAAACTCAGATGTTACATCAAAACAATCTGCATTAATCTCACTCTATATAAAACACAATCACTGTTTGTTTGTTGTTTATATACAGATTTATTTTTAACAGCTAGAGAACATTGGTATTTATCACCATAAGTCGGATTAATAAATCTTTCCCCTGGCACTAATGGTTGTGGCACATTGTTAGAACAAGGGGTTAGAACTCCTGCAGTATGATGTATCAACAGAAAAAAAGTACACCTATTGTGTTGGTGCCATACTCATTAGTATACTTGCCTTTCATGCACAGAATCCAAGTTCAGTTTCCACTCATTTATATAAAAAAAAAAAAAAAAAAGCTTTAATGTAATCAACCCTGTTATTTTGCTATTATCGTCTAAAGTCATTTATTGTTGGTTGTTGCATAATTCCTCACCATTTATACCACCAGTACAAACTCTTCAGTACTGCTCCTCTGTCATATTTGAAGCAGTACTCAATTAAGCAGCATTTGTAATCCTACAACTGAATAAAATCTCATAACAAATTAGGGTCAGCTATCATATTTAATCTAAACACTTTACATAATAGTCTTTGCCACTTTAAATGTACAGTACAGTGGTTTTTTGAAGTGATGGCCTGCCAAAGCTGGGAAACTCCAGTATATCTACATAAATGGAGCTGATTTGGTGACTCTTTGTTTATTTGTTATGTATGTATGTACATATGTATGTTGGTCCCAGCATCACTTGCAAACCCCTGTACATATTTTCACTACAATTTGAAGATAACTCAGGGATAGTCAAACTTGGAATACTGTGTATGATACCACCATACACTGGAGGTGAGGTGTCTATGAATCGCATATTAGATTTCTGTTTTTAAACAGTGCATCCGTTATTTGTGAATTTAGAAGTTAACTTCAGGTGAACAACGATCTTCTAGTCTGGCTTAGTGGCACAATGAATGGCCATGGACACGATAAAGGAAAATCCATTTCGATAAACAAATGTGGGTAATTTTGTTGCAGACATGGGGCTCACACATTTTTTTTTTTTCTTTTCAGTCAAACCGGTGATGGTCAATATACATGCTTTGCATGATTTGCAGTGAAATCCCCCTAATGCTGTTTTATTTCTGTAAAAGATCTTATTATTTTGTGGTTACAAATGTACATAAAATTAGTTTGCAACTGTATCGAATTTGTTTTTTTTTGTACTTGTATAAATTAAGAAATTATTATTGTATGTAATTTGCATTGTAATGTAATAAATTGTTTTGTGTTATAATAAAACGTGTTCTATTTATAAACAAAATATTTAAATAGCTACCTTTCTACCAGTAAGACAGGAGGGCCACAGGAAGGAAACGAGGTTGAAAGGGTACCATTGTTGAAAAAAGGTTGAGATACCTTGCACTAGGCTACCAGCACTAGTGATGATAAAATGTCAACTGAAGAATGATACAAAATGAAGATGTATCAACATGTTTTTGGACAAGATTTAAGATACCATAATGTCTAATACTCCAGAATAAAATTGGAAATGGACATAAATATTCATAAATATGCAATTTGTTAAGGGAAAATTGCCTAATTGTATTGTATACAAGTAATTGTAGTGATTCATGGTAATGATGGTGACTACTGCAAAATAAGGGAATACACACCCTGCAAGTTGCATTACAAAAAAAATCAACCATTCTGTTTTTTAATATGACTCTAGCCTTCAAGCCCAAGGTAGATCCGACAAGTTCCAGACTACATATGTGCATGCATGAGCAAAGATATCAAACACTGTAGTATGGAAGCACCTGCCCAAGCAACCTGGATTTAAGCTGGCTGTGCCAAGCACACAAAAAAAAAAAAAACTTTAAAAAGAGAGATTTTTTGAAATAAGAAATTGTATTTACCATATCCCGGAAACTTGAAAAAAATCATTTAATCTTGGTTGAGTTTCCTGTAAACATTTTAATATATTTCGTTACTGAGGCAAGTGAGTCTACTTTTTTAATTTTTGCACAATATTGCCATCTGCTGTGAGATAGGGAGACGTGCTCCACTTGCAGAGGTGTTACTGTGCATTAGCAGTAAGTTCTCTGTGCACTTGTAATCAAGCCTTCTGTGGTCAGATGTATGTTCTACTCGGTGATAGTAATACAGTTGAAGAGTGACAAAAACTGCAAATTATGCATGAGGTTATATAATAGTTTGGCCTTGAAGGTTCTGTATGAAGGTTTTGCCCATTTCTATTCACAATAAATGTAACCAAGGCAAATTAATTCTACCAGTCCTTGGATAATTGTGACTTTCTGGATGATTTAAGACTTGGTCTTACACTGATTTTGACAGAATGTTCATTCTTGAGCTGTTTTGTTGTGCCAAATTTTTATTTCATGTCTGTAGATTTTACCAGTAGTTCCAAACTTTTTACATCTATGGAGCACTTTTCTAGCTACATATAAGTTGTGGACAACCAGCTTATATTTGGTATCACAATGCCATAAACTCTTAACTGTTTATTCAATTGGTGAATAGGCCTGTATTCAATAACAAAATATATTAATTAGTTGCCAGATGACAGGGAAATTGTAAGGTAACATTAAAGTATAATATATATACAGTTGGCATTTGTCATGTACATACATATTGGTTAAATGCTATGTATTCATAGATTTCAATAGTTAGAATTACAGACTATTCAATGGGAGCCTTGTACTTGAATTTCGCTCACTGAAATATTAGTGTTCTTATAAGTTAAAGACCATCTGAAAGCTTGTTTTACTTGTAAATAGTTGCTGTGTTTTGTTTGTATAGCTCTAAGAGTAGAAAATGCAGTTTCACGTAAAGTATGTAGGGGGAGTGAAAAGGAAGAAGTTCCTTAAGTTCAAACAATTCAAAAGTTAAAACAATTTAACCTGCTTACTAATTTTAAACAGATGAGCTGAAAAATAGCAGTATCAGAAGTGAGAAACACTCACTACTAAAACATTCCTCAATAATTACCCATCCATCCATCCATTATCCAACCCGCTATATCCTACCTACAGTGTCACGGAAGTCCGCTGGAGCCAAACCCAGACAACACAGGGCGCAAGGCAGGAAACAAACTCAGCAGCCCACTGCAGGGTGCAGACACACACTAGGGACAATTTAGAATCGCCAATGCACCTAACCTGCATGTCTGTGGATTGTGGGAGGAACGCAGCAAAATAGTTACTAACAAACTTGTGTTCATTATTTGTATTTTATACAGGTGACAGGATACTGTACCTCGATAAATAATTCAGCAGTCTAGTATGAAATATGTAATCCTACTTAATAACTTTGTCCTGAATTGCCGAGGGCTCCACTTTACAGACCGTGTCACCCTTGTGATATTTTTGGGGTGTGCTTATACAGTTCTTTAAGGTCCAACAAACCCGTTCATCGCACTACCAGTAGATTGAGATTTATCGAACCACTTTATACAAAGTGCCATGAGAAACACAATAATCCTAATGCAAAAACATATTTGCACTTCTGTTATAGGTTTATGCTGTAACAATGAACACGTGGTTAGGCAATGAGCAGTTTTCCATGCCCACTGAAACTTCATTTAACATACAACCTTGCTGCCATCAAAATAGGACTGATGTATTGTTTAACATGGGCAAAATGTATGGAAACTATTCCATAACTAAAATATTCCTGCTTTTAGACAGGAAAATCCAGCCCTGTTAAAATCTTTTCCTGTTATGCCTGTAGTAACCCTCCTACCACTAGTCGCACACGCCCCATTAATCCTAAATTACCGTATTTATGCGTGTACCACGCGCACATTTTTTCCTGAAAATTAGCATTATAAAATCGGGTGCACGTCATACATGAAGAAATATAATTCTGTAATGCTTACTTCTTCTGCTTGGGCTCTCTCTCTAGCTTGCGCACTCACACTCTTTCTTTCTCTAAACGCTTCCTATACAATCACAACGCGCATCGTACATGGGGAAACGATTTTCACGGTTTCTTTGTAAAAATTAGGGTGTGCGTCTTACACGACGTAACATGGTACACGAGTAAATGCGGTATATGTCTTAAGTGAGCTGCAATAGTGACAAGTGGGGTGAGAGGAGGTTGTTTGTTGAATAGCATTTGCTACAGCAGAACAGGCTAAATATGGGCTGTTGAAACATAAAAATAAAAAATTATAATCATGTGATGACCCATCATCAACAAATTGGGTCATGACCCATTGCCCATAATAGCAACTCTATAATGCATTCTGGATCACAGGTTGGGAACCATTGGATCAGATGATGACTTATCGATTTATAAATTGTTTGGCAAGCATTTTCAAACTGATAAGCCATGGAAATCATGTGCCTATGATTAGTCTGAAAAAGGCACTATAAGATTAGGAATCTTAGTTCACATTAATTACAAACGGTTATGACTGTACAAATTATATAATGAGGTATATTCACATATCTTGTCTTTGGTTACCTTTTTTGGGTAAACGAAACAGGAAAATGTTGCACACACGGTTCAAAAAATTGATATGGACATAAATCTCAAGCTTAATTAATCAGGTTCATGAGTAGCCATAGTCTATCCTGGCAGCTTTGAGTGCAAGGCAGAAACCAGTCCTAGTCTGAGCACTAGTCCATTGCAGGACCCGATCAAGCACACAGCACACCCATACTCACACTCACACTGGAATCTTCAGTTAATGTACCGTATATCTTCCGATAGTAGCCCCGGCGTTTATTCAAAAAATTATTCGGACGGCCCGGCGGTTGTTGGAGACCGGCTATTATTCGCCTCACAGACAGAATGGTGATGGGTAAACTGGGTTCGTTTGGCAGTAAAATACGGTATGGTACCGTATTTATGGTCACAAAATGTAGGCAACAACACCGGATGAACATTTCAGGATTTAATGAAATTATCAGTACAGCAGTACGGTCTTATTAAAGCAGTATACAGTACGGTACTACCGTAAGCATGAAAAACAGGTACGGTAGACGTCAACTTTCTTGCCAATGATGCCACCAGCACTGGCCTGCACCAGTCCGAATTTCACACGAAAGCGCTCATCAGCCCGACAAGTCCCCTGCGGAACATAAGGAAATGCAATAAGATCCAAACTCACGCATATACATATACATTACGACATGAGACTGGATAAGATACAATAAAGTACAGTACTTACCATCTACTCATCGTCTGAATAGGTAATGATTGCTACATTATTTGCAAGTTGTTCTTCATCTTCCTCTTCTTGTGATGGCAATACAGGTACTCCCATTGCTTGTTGTCGCACAGTAATCGGTTTTATCAGGATGTACGTGTCGAAGATGGCATTTTCATGTTCTTCCCGCCACCTCTACCCTCCCTGTGGGGTTATGATTGACGTGGAGACGAAAGGGCAAAATGTACACAAAGAAATTTCTTTTTGACTTTCTCACTTCCTCGATAGCATCCGACGACAAAACATTTTTGACACGAAGAGGTACTTAACGTATGATTCACTGCAGGAGGTCGGTAGCCCAGGTGGTGAGAAAAGAGGATTAGCGTACGAAAAAGGTGGTGGGTCATTGGAGATCGGCGTTTACTACAGACCGGCGCTTAAAGGAGACCGGCTACTATTGGAGACCGACGTCTATTTGTCGCGACATCTCTTAAAACCCGCCATTTATTGGAAACGGGCATCAATAAGAAGCCGGCCACTACTAGAAGATATACGGTATACAAAGGTTCAGATTGCACAAATATATGGGCTAGCATGTTATGCTATTGGCTCCAACACAGACATTTAATGTTAGATAAGTTTTTTTTACAAAGTGAGTTTCTTCCAATATCAGCATTCATATGGTATCTCTTTTTGTGGGGTGTGTTTATTTTTGTGAGGCTACCTGTAACAGAAGTTGTTTGGTAAGCCTCCATGTATGAGTTAAACAGTGCATTTAGATTATTTTATACTGAGACCACTTATGGAGTAGCATTAAGACTTCTCAGGGGGAAAAGGGAGCTGAAATCTAAGCAGACAAGCATCCTTTAATAATAGATGTGAAGTTTAAATAGCTTGTTTTGGATTGTTGTGGTTCAGATTATGTACACTAGGTGCTTTTGCTAATTTGTAGTATCCTTTTTTGAATGCCTTTTAACAATTTGTAAATTGTGTCCTTTTTAGTTGGTGTGCCTATTTTAGGGTTTAGGGAGAGTTGCCTGTCTTGGTGCAGCTTGAACATGCCTTGAGAAATAATACAATTTGCTTTTATGAAATCTCTTGACTTTTTACATTACTGAGCAATTTGATGATCTAATCAAAGGAAAAAAAGTATCTTTGCTTTTTGGCTGCTTTGAATAAATTAGTGTTTTAAATTCTGTTTAAATAAACTACACTGAAGATGAGATGCCTCTCCTTAATCAGTATCTGTCTGTGTTCAGTCAGTACAAGTCCTACTTGAAATGATGTTGTTGTTAGCTTTGGTGGTTTACTTGAGGTGATTAATATGCATGGAAAAGCTATTTGACAGGTGGTGAATAATATTTGTTTCTTGGTTTTTTTTTTCTCTCCTCTATCTTCAGCAAGATTCTACCAACAGATTTAACTCCTTGAATATGCAACACCAGATGTTAAAGGTGAGTATTATATCTACCAATTAAATTTCAATTTAGAGGATTTGTAGAATGTAAAATGAGTGGTAGAGATGCATAATTGTGGCAGGGCAAAATGCACCGTGTGCTTGATGATCATCAGAGTTGAAGTCAACTTTGATGAAATGGTATGGATTATTATTTTTGAACTGATCTTTTTATCATTTGAGAAAACTAATGAAGAGACAAGCTTAAAGGTTGGGGTACTGATGTAGTAAACCTTTTTTAATAGCCCCATCTTAGTGAGGACTGTGGCTTTATCTGAAAAGCATTAGGGAAAGAGGCCTTGTTTTAGGGGTGTGTTGTAGACCACCCAATGCAGACAGTAATTTCAGTACACAATTTTAGTAATATTTAAAGGCAAGTATGAAGGCAGATATAGTCACTATTACTATTTTGTAATAATCAGGATTCATTTGAGAGTGTAGAGGTGATTGAACCACTAAGGTGAAGTAACTATAATCCAATACAATTCTCAGTGTTTAGAAAGGCCAAAACTGTTTAACTTTGGTAGGTCAAGTTTTAAGCAGATGCAGTAAAGTCTAAGGAGGATGCACTGAGATACGTTTTTAAGTTTTTTGGAGACCATCGTGGAGCAGTGGAACAGGTTGGGCATATGAGAGCATGAGGGTAACCATTAAGAAAGATATTAGGGAAGCGAAGTTAGACATATAGCAAGATAATGTGAAACATAACTTTCAAAGATTCTTTTAGTATTTTAGTAGTAATAGAACAGTCAGGGAGGAGGTGAAGTGCATCAGGAATTTTGGGGAATTAAAAAATACAGATAGTTGATGCTCTAAACTCAAATTTTTCTGAGGTTTTCACATGTGAGGGTGTAGATAATCTCCCAGTGGTAGAATGGACTATTAAAGAGAAGGTACTGAGTGACCTAGAAATTGTAGAGGGTGAAGTACTGCTTAGATTAAATAGACTGAAATCAAATAAATCACCAGGACCAAATATTCTCAAGTTCTTAAGGAGGTTAGCAAGTACATATAAACTACTGTGTGACAGTCCAGATTGTTTCCACACGCCTTGGTAGCTTCTGGAAGCCATTTGAACCCAGAATTTACCAAAGGATGAGCCGGGCAAATGAGAACATTCACAGTCAGCAAGGGTAGGTTTAAAAGTGCTTTATTGCTTTAATTTAAAATTAAACAATAGTGCAAATGTTGAAGTGCTTTAAACAAAGTCAACAAAAATATAATCCATAAAAACAATGTGCAAAGTGGAGGTTAAAATGACAAATAAATAAATCCAATAAAAACTAGATTCAAATCATGGCAGGAATCTGTCTTCAGCCCAAGCAAACATCCTTCCAAAAAGCATACCCAACCCTTTAACTGGGCTTGGGTGCCTGCTGCCATCACCTCCGACTCCCGCTGCCATTCCTTGGCTGTACTTGGGAAGCCTGCTGGAGCAGTCAGCCACTCCTGTTCCCCAAATCACTCAGCAGGACAGACCCTCACTCCCTGCTGGAGCAGTGGTCACATGCTTCTCTCCTGGGACTCTCTTCCTGGCTACATGCCTCTAATATTTCTCACACCTGATCTTCTCCCAATCCCCCTCTCCATTATTGCTTTAACCTCTTATCTTTTTATGTTTCCCCCGTCCAAGTTCTATACTCAGGCTCCCTTTTCTACCATTAGACCCAGACACTGTACCTAACAAGATGCTTAAAGTAAATGGGGAACAACTGAGCTGCTGGCAAACACACAGCAGGGTACCACACCCACAAGCCAGGGTCTTACCCACACTGCTTTCATTTAATGTTTTTATTAAAAGTTGGCAGAAGCACCCCGGACTAAACCATACCACACCCTGCAGTATATTTTTTAGAAAGTCATTGTGTACTGAAGAATTTTGAAGGACTGGAAAATGGCAAATATCCTGTTCTATGAAAAGAATGATCGGGCAGATACAAGCAACTATATGCCATGTTTTACTAACATGCTAGAATTCTTTAAGGAAACAACAAAAGGATGTGAACAAAGTAGAGCAAATTATATTTATTTTGACTTTCAGAAAGCATTTGATAAGGTGCCACATGAAAGGTTGGGTGTCAAACTAAAAGCAGTGGGAGTGCAGGGTGATGTGTGTGTGTGTGTGTGTGTGTGTGTATGGGTGCAAAATTGACCCAGACATAAGTGCAGAGTGTTATGGTGTGAGTAACCCTATCAGAATTGGCTGAGGTTAAGAGTGGTGTCCTACAGGGGTCAGTGCCAGGACTGCTGAAATTATTAATACATATAAATAATTGGATGTAAATATAAATAATAAGCTAGTTAAGTTTGCAGATGATACCAAGTTAGGTGGATTGGCAGATAACCTAGAATCCATTTAATCATTACAGAGTGACTAGGACAGCATACAGGCTTGGGCAGGTTTGTGGCAGATAAAGTTTAGTGTAAAGCATTACACTGAGTAAGTAAAATATTAGGTTTTAATACACAGTGGAAGATCTGAAAATTTAAAGTACACCTTATGAGAAGGATTTAGGGAGTTATAGTGGACTCTGCACTATTAACTGCCAGATGGTGTTTTAAATCCATTAATAAGGCTAACAGAATGTTAGGTTATACAGTGGTGTGAAAAACTATTTGTCCCCGTCCTGATTTCTTATTCTTTTGCATGTTTGTCACACAAAATGTTTCTGATCATCAAACACATTTAACCATTAGTCAAATATAACACAAGTAAACACAAAATGCAGTTTTTAAATGATGGTTTTTATTATTTAGGGAGAAAAAAATCCAAACCTACATGGCCCAGTGTGAAAAAGTAATTGCCCCCTTGTTAAAAATACCCTAACTGTGGTGTATCACACCTGAGTTCAATTTCCGTAGCCACCCCCAGGCCTGATTACTGCCACACCTGTTTCAATCAAGAAATCACCTAAATAGGAGCTTCCTGACACAGAGAAGTAGACCAAAAGCACCTCAAAAGCTAGACATCATGCCAAGATCCAAAGAAATTCAGGAACAAATGAGAACAGAAGTAATTGAGATCTATCAGTCTGGTAAAGGTTATAAAGCCATTTCTAAAGCTTTGGGACTCCAGTGAACCACAGTGAAAGCCATTATCCACAAATGGCAAAAACATGGAACAGTGGTGAACCTTCCCAGGAGTGGCCGGCCGACCAAAATTACCCCAAGAGCGCAGAGACGACTCATCCGAGAGGTCACAAAAGACCCCAGGACAACGTCTAAAGAACTGCAGGCCTCACTTGCTTCATTTAAGGTCAGTGTTCACGACTCCACCATAAGAAAGAGACTGGGCAAAAACGGCCTGCTTGGCAGATTTCCAAGATGCAAACCACTGTTAAGCAAAAAGAACATTAGGGCTCGTCTCAGTTTTGCTAAGAAACATCTCAATGATTGCCAAGACTTTTGGGAAAATACCTTGTGGACTGATGAGACAAAAGTTGAACGTTTTGGAAGGCAAATGTCCCATTACATCTGGCGTAAAAGGAACACGGCATTTCAGAAAAAGAACATCATACCAACAGTAAAATATGGTGGTGGTAGTGTGATAGTCTGGGGTTGTTTTGCTGCTTCAGGACCTGGAAGGCTTGCTGTGATTGATGGAACCATGAATTCTACTGTCTACCAAAAAATCCTGAAGGAGAATGTCCGGCCATCTGTTCGTCAACTCAAGCTGAAGCGATCTTGGGTGCTGCAACAGGACAATGACCCCAAACACACCAGCAAATCCACGTCTGAATGGCTGAAGAAAAACAAAATGAAGACTTTGGAGTGGCCTAGTCAAAGTCCTGACCTGAATCCAATTGAGATGCTATGGCATGACCTTAAAAAGGCGGTTCATGCTAGAAAACCCTCAAATAAAGCTGAATTACAACAATTCTGCAAAGATGAGTGGGCCAAAATTCCCCCAGAGCGCTGTAAAAGACTCATTGCAAGTTATCGCAAACGCTTGATTGCAGTTATTGCTGCTAAGAGTGGCCCAACCAGTTATTCGGTTCAGGGGGCAATTACTTTTTCACACAGGGCCATGTAGGTTTGGATTTTTTCTCCCTAAATAATAAAACCATCATTTAAAAACTGCATTTTGTGTTTACTTGTGTTATATTTGACTAATGGTTAAATGTGTTTGATGATCAGAAACATTTTGTGTGACAAACATTTAAAAGAATAAGAAATCAGGAAGGGGGCAAATAGTTTTTCACACCACTGTATATCACGATGTCAGTGTTCTCACTAGCATCTTTTAGCCTGGCGCTCCGCCCGGCTAATTTAGTTGAGTGCCCGGCTGTCATCTCGCATGACATTGTGAGATGACAGCCACAGATCTGCAGGCACAGGCAGATCTAATGATCTTCAGAGATGGTAAGGGACGAGCGGGAGGGTGGGCAAATACTGCTAAAGCTAATAGCGGGTGTAGAAGCGGAGTAGAGTTAACAAGCAAAGAGTATGGGGAGGTGGGGTTTCGAGAGCGGGCTGTACATGGTAATAGCGAAGGTGTAGCAGCTTAATACAGTAGCAAGGAGTATAGAGAGGTGGGCAGGCGAGAGGGGGCTGTACATGCTAACAGCGGGAGCGGAGCGGCAGTTCACAAGCAAAGAGGATGTGGAGGTGGGCGG
The DNA here is from genome assembly GCF_016835505.1 of Polypterus senegalus. NCBI lineage: Eukaryota > Metazoa > Chordata > Cladistia > Polypteriformes > Polypteridae > Polypterus > Polypterus senegalus. Next base: position 121,413,176 of record NC_053154.1, on the reverse strand, counting down.
GCATGAGGAGGTCTGATAAAATAAAAAAGTCTAGTGAAACCAGCCTGTCAGATATCAGAAAAAAGGCGTCAGGAACTGATATCTCTGTTCTCAGCGTCGGCGCAGTCTGTATAGTGCAGCTGAGCGTACAGCAGCTCTCTCCTTGTAAAGTACATAGCAAACCAATATATACACATACAGTTGTTTAAGCATTAGGTGTGTTCTGTGTGCAAAAATCCTTGTAGCACTCACTGTGGTTCCTGTTTAAAGTGACCCCATCTGCCGTTCTTATATTTGCTCATATTTGGACCTGCGTTCATATTGCAAAAAGTGTGAGGAAACCCTGGCAGCACACACTGTGTCCTGAGGGTTTTGTACGGAAGCATATTAGGGCCACGGTGAAGAAAAAAAAATACGGACAAAGTGAAGAAAAAAAAACTATATGTCGAGAATAAAGTTGAGATGTTGACTTTATTCTCGACATGTCCACTTTAATCTTGACGCTTATGACGAGAATAAAGTCGACATGTTGCTACATAATTTATAACGAGTGTTTGAGAAAATCTAGTAAATTAAGCATTCGTTTTAAAATGAAGTTTAGTTTATGATCTACTTTAATGACCAACTACGAGAATAAAGTCAACATATCGAATTTAATCTCGAGATAAACGGCGAGAATAAAGTAGAAATGCCGAGAATAAAGTGGAAATGTCGAGAATGCGTACCTGCCGTAGTGCAAGTGTGAATTGAATATCCAACAGGCTCTCCCTTTCCCACTCAAAAGTCTTAATGTTGGTAAAAATGCACATTACACCTCTGAAAGAATAATGCAAGAGCTGCTGGCTGTCTTAGCATCAGAAATAAAATCTAACATACTGAAAAATATACACACAGAAAAGTTTTTCAGTAGTCAGTGTGATGAAACCACACATCTCAAATGTAAAACAATTATTTACATTAAATATGTTTGCCAGGTCATATTTAGGTCAGAGGTCAGAGTTAGTTTTGTATCAACCCACAATATGACTGACTGCATAGCGAAGACTATAACCAACACACTGAGTGAGACTATGGACACTATAGGCTTGAAAACTGCTAATCTGGTTGGACTAGGGTCAGATTGAGCGGCTGTTATGATTGGGAAACAGAAAGGTGTGGCAAAACTGCTTAGAAATAAAACATCTGGACTCGTGGTCAACTGCCACTGTGTAAAAACACTGATTGGCCCTTGCAAGTGCCCAAGCAGCAGCAGCTACTGTACCTTATTTAACAAAACTGAACATCTTAAGGCAGCTGTTCTATTTCTTCCAAAATTCTTCAGTTAGGATGGCTGGTTTAACGGAAATTCAAAATATTCTGAACATTCCCCAGATTAAGCTGAAAATGGCCAGTTACACTAGATGGCTGTCTGATGACTTTGCAGTACAGTACAGTCACTACGACTGCACTACAGTACAGTCACTACGACAGTGTACGAGTGATCTCCTTGGAGGGCCCAGATCCTGGGAACTTTGATTATGGGGAAAGCTTCAGACAACTGGGCCTCTAGGAAGAAAAGAAGAATAAATATTTAACTGAAGACACCTTCTCCATATGCAAGTTGGCTTTGAAGAATATTTTTAAATTTTTCTTCATTAGGTTTCCTATCCTTTTTTTCAATGTTTTTGTTTTTCTTCCCAACAGCGACAATACTTGTGCCTGTTGGTTTATGTCATAACAATTGTTATTTAAAATTTTTGTTAGGGTTGCAGGATCCTAAATTGGATACTTCTTAAAATAATAAAAATTATTCTTTCACAGGTATCAATCCTTAAAAAAGAAGTCATATTGAGCTTTGGAAAATAATTAATAATAATTAACTAATAAAAATAGTGCACATTTAATTTTCCACACCACCAAATTTCCCCGTCCCGCCCCACCCGGCTGGAAAAAATTTCTGGGGAGAACACTGCGATGTGTAGAATACAAATCCATGTATGCTCAAGTTTTATAATGCACAGGTTTGAGCTCATCTGGGGTACTGTGTGCAGTTTTGGGCTCAAGGCTACAAAAGGGACATAGCAGTGCTGGGAAAAGTCCAGAGAAGAGCGACTAGGCTGATTCCAAAGCTATGAGGGTAAAGGAACAATTAAAAGAGCTGTGCCTTTTCAGTGTTAGCAAAAGAAGATTAAGAGGAGACATGATTGAAGTGTTTTAAAATTATGAAGAGAATTATATTTTTCATTTAGCATTATGAGGGGATCAAGTCTGTTACTTTAAAAAGAGTTCAACAGGGACACAGTTAGAAACTTGTTAAGGGTACATTCTGGGAGGTGTTTCTTAATACAGAGAGCCTTAGACACATGAAATAAGTTACCAAGTAGTGTAGTGACCTTCAAAACTAGATTTGATCATTTTTTATTTATTTATTTATTTTCTTTTGGAAGTATCAAGTGGATAGGGTTGGTGAGCTTTAATGGGTTTAATGGACTGCTCTCATCAAGATTGTCCTAAAGAAAATGTAAACAAAATAGAAAAAAATAGGATTGAAGTGGTATTGTTGGTTAGACTTTCAATGTGTGCTTCTGGAGGGTTGACGTTTTCACACCAGATGCGTGTACTTGAATGAACACTGATTTCTGGGATTGCTGATACTTAAATATAATGAAGGGTGGAAGAGGGGGGACTTCCTGTTTTGATTCAGAAGTGATGTCAATAGTCATCCTTTTTAGAGTCATCGAGTCTGCAGGTAAAAGGGAAGATGTTAATGAGCATACCACTACAGTCTGTGGAGGTGAATTACTTGTGTACTAAGAACCTTGAAAACGCCCTGTAAGTGCATGTTTGACACACCCCCTCTCTCCAGATCAGCTCAGACCCAGTGGTATGATTGGACCTGGCCGAGAGGTCGTGGACCCAGGAGAGAACATCAGCATTGGCCTTTTAGGAGCACTGCTGGATAACCTTTACTCTTGAGTTGGGCTGCTTATGGGTTGCCATCTACTATAGCTGGGCATGGTCAATTACCAAGATCACTTCACCAAGAATGGGGCGGCACGGTGGTGCAGTGGTAGTGCTGCTGCCTTGCAGTTAGGAGACCCGGGTTCGCTTCCCGGGTCCTCACTGTGTGGAGTTTCTCCCCGTGTCTGCATGGGTTTCCTCCGGGTACTCTGGTTTTCTCCCACAGTCCAAAGACATGCAGGTTAGGTGAATTGGCGATTCTAAACTGTCCTGTGTGTGTGTGTGTGTGTGCACCCTGCCTGGGGTTTGTTTCCTGCCTTGCGCCCTGTGTTGGGCTGGGATTGGCTCCAGCAGACCCCTGTAACCCTACAGTTAGGATATAGCAGGTTGGATAATGGATGGATGGACTTCACCAAGAAGATAACACCTGATGAATGATGAATCGCACATTTTAACGCAGTGTAACTGTTATTCTGGCCCAGCAGTTTACAACTCGGGTACTTCATAGGATATTCAGTCTATTGACGATCTAATTTAATACTATCGCTAGACCAGTGTCGGATGCTTCAGTCTAGAGTATAAAATTAGCAGATAAGTAAGGAGAAAATACTACAAGGACAGATATCAGAGCCTTCTTGAGGTCAGTGAATATAGCTTTAGTTTGAGTATCCCATACCATCAAATTTGGAGCCAGTTTTTTGTCTGTTTTATGCAAAAAGAAGTGGGTTATGAACCTGTGATAATACTGTGGTAGTCCTAGGAAGGCGTGTACTTGTCATTTGTTTCGTGACATTGGACAGTCCTGCATGTCTGCAACAGTGGAATATTGGGGTTTGGCTGTGCCTCGTCCAGGTATATAGCCGATAAACTAAAGTAGCGTTTCTTGAAATTTTTGTTTTGAAGCCGACTTTATATAGTGTTTGAACAACAGGCAATACATGTTCCTTCCAAGTGCCAGAATAGATTATTACGTCATTTGGGTATAGACCACACTATAAAACATTATGGGGCTATAGCAATCTGTGTACAAAAAATGCTGAAAAGTCCCGTGTAGCTTGAGTGGTTGAACACACTACTCCCAAAGTCCACTAGGAGTGCTAAATGTTTTTGTTTTTTTTTTTTGTTGTTTTTGTTTTTTTATTTTTTTTTTGCTAATCCTTTTAAGGGAATTTGACAGTAGATCTTAGTTGTGTCTAGGGTGGTGAGATATTGAGCCTCCCCCAACCATCTGAGGAGATCGTCTCAAGTGTTGTATTAGGTAGTATTGAATTGGGAGACTTGGTTAAATTATACAAACACCAACTTCCATCTGGTTTTAGTATCAATAAAATCAGACTTAAACCAAGGGTTGAAACTGTCCTCACTTACTCAATTACCCTCACTAGGTCTAGCATGCTTTTAATTTCTAGCTCTTCCTCCACCTTCTTTACCTCCAGGAGTTAGAAAGGGTGTTCACAAATTGTTACTCTGTGTTGAGTGATAATGTAATGCTCACTTAGTAAAGTCAGACCTAGTTTTGCATCCACAACTGCAGTAACTAACAGGATGCCTTTTTGGTGTGACATCAGTTCACTATCATGATAGAAAATGCAAAGGAGAATAGGGAACCTTGTCTTTCTTGTATTTCTAATAATTAAGAGTGGATCATGACGCCAGCACTATTACACACTCCCCTGGCTGAAATTCTTAATTGGTCTTGCCCAGTTATGTACTCTGACTTGTGTTCTTTGTGCATGCTGCAGGTTTTCTTTAAGTAATTCTTTTTTTTTTTTTTTTTAAATGAACCTATTGTGTGACTTTGCTTTGTACTTGTAGAGAAAAGTGCCACAGCTTTCCATCCTTTCAATATATCCAGTAGACCTTGGGTTTGTCTTCCATATTGTTAGAGGCTTATGGGACTTCCTGGTATGCAAAGAGTACAAGGAATAAGAGGTGCTCCCAATCTCTCCCATCCTCTCCGACCACCTTCTGTTAATGTCTATCTGAGCATTAGATTAATCCACTCAATTAAAACACCGGCTTGCGAATGATGCACTGAGATTTTTAAAAGTTTAAATGTGCCTGATTTTGCTGGGACAGGCTTGGTCTACATACAAATTGAATAAATGGATGTGAAACTGAGATGGGAATTCCGTTGTTGAGAGTGATTTGTTGAAGTATAAAAGTCTGTATGTACATGCTGTTGCCAGTGCAAAGAATACATGTTTCAAATTTGGGAAAAAGAATAACATTGACTTAGATCTGTTCCTTGTAGCAGCTGAGGAGGATATTCATTTGATACCTGTAGCAATCTAGAAAAACAATGGTGGCTGTTTTTTTGTGATATTAACTGATGATTTTTGAAAGAGAGCACAATTTTCCAGTAACTAATGTGTTTCAACAATAAGATTTTAGATTTTGTTAGATCTTGTAAATCCTGGATATTGCAAGTTACAACCCATGGCTTCAGTTAGTATGTTAGTGTGTTTCAAAGTGTATTCTTGATTTTTTTTTTTTATTCCTCTTGTTAATGGAATTGTAGGCTAGAAAGTAATTGCGTAGGCATGAGGTTATCAATTCTGACAGACACGTTTCATGTGGTAAATTGGTACACTGTGAAATTAAGGCAGACTTCTATTTTAATCCTATATCCGCAAGTTTGCTTTTTGTCAGACAAATTTCTGATGGTGCTGGAAGAAAGACATTGCTGCTGAAAATTTAATTGGAAGTACATAAATGGCTTTAGGTACTGAAACCACAACATGAAGCCAGTTTGGCCTTTAAAATAAACAATAATCTTTTGAATATTTGGATTAATATTAAATTGACAGCCAGTCAACATGAGATGACCAAATTCAGAATAAACAAGATGGGGAAGTGTCAAGAAATTTGTTTCATAAAGTCATTTTTCAGTGCTTCTGTATTTGAAGAATAATATGATAATGATGAATAACTGGGCAATTGAATTTGTCTGGCAGAACCAGCATGATGAATTAAAAAAGCAGTACTACAATCTGCAGGAAGAGCATCATCAGCTTGGTGAAGATCATAGCAAAAAATTACAGGAACACAACTCTAAATACGATCAGCTACAGCAATTGAAAGAAACGGAGATATCTAAATTGAAAGGTATGGTTAATAACTTAAAGAAATTCTAGGGTTTTTCTTTTGACCTAAATTAGCAATGTTCCGTGATGTTCAAGGGGGATGCAAAAAATTACTGGAATTTGTTAAAAGAAGAAGAAATCTTTAATATAAAACTTACAGCAATTCCCATTTAGTCACCTTTAAAATTTGTGTCCTTGAGAGGCAATACATTTGTCCCATCTCTTCTCTCATTCCTGTTGAACGTTCCCTGTGCTCATCTTTTTGTTACTGTGTCTAGAGCCTTTGGTGGTTTCTCCTATACTGTATGTCTACATGTTAGCAGATCTTCTTCCCTTCAGTCTAAATTCTGATTTCTGGAATGAAAAGAAGTCCTAGGGAGTGATATCTGACTGGTGTGAAAAGTACTGACCTCACTGTTTTTGACCAAGAATGTAATGACTGACAACGCAGTGTGTACAGGTTCACTGTCACGTTTCAAAATGGAGTTTTACCAGATGTTTTTCTTCCTGATGCTTTCCCATAGACGTCTCAGCAGTTCAGTGAAATGTCACTGGTTGACAATCTGTTCACAAGGAACAAACTGTTTATTACCAAGTTTATCAGTGTTAAAAAAATAATCATTATTTCTTGAAAATCTGCCCTGAAGTCACTTGTGCCATTGTATAGTAGAATAAATGGCAGAAATCCACAATTGATCATCTCCGCATGACGCCTTGGCAGACTGATTAACAAGACTTGTAGACGCATGATACCTAGAAGCAAATTTGAGAATTACACAGCTACTCTACCGATTCTGGGGATTTTTATGTCTCCAGACATACTCACCTTAACATGTCATTTGAACATGGTATAGTGTAACCTAATTTTTATTTTATTATATTTTGCACACTCCTCTCAGGTATGTAGATTTTAAATTTATTTAAGGTTAGTACATTACATTTATATTCCATAAATGAGGTTAATATCGTAATATCTGCAGGTAATATAATGCTTTGTAAATTAACACTAGAATTACCAGAGCCTACGAAAAAACTCATAGATCCGTCCCACCTTAAATCGTTTTTTAAAACCATTCTCACCTCTCCGCCAGCCTCCTTTGTCCTGTAAATGTGCCGATAAAAACAAACTGCAAGCAGCCGGCTATTCCATCCCCCACCGACTCAGAACGTGCACGAACTTCTCCGAGCTCATGCCTCGATTATCTGGGAGTGAAGTGGAGTTTTAGAGTGGAAATAATAGATTGTTATTTGGAACATACGCATTTCATGTGTGTTCCGTTTCTACAGTGATCCGTGTAAACACAATGTTAAAACAGAACCTTTTTCATATTTTAGTAATAAATGTTACAAAATGTAGACATAAACTATAAAATGTGTGAAGCCTGACAGCCAAAGAGCAAATAAACACTTTCATAAAAGGTTCAAGACTTTTACAACAGTTTCCGTGGCGTACTGGCCTTCCCCGTGCCACACAACCCAAACACAGTCCTCTTCACACAAATACTCAGGCCTCTCTTTGCCTCCTCTGCCTCGACCTTGTCCTCCTCCTCCTCACCCGACTTCAGCCTCGATTGCTGGGAGGCAGGCCCATAAACCGTCCAGTGTGGTGGCTGGATCTCTGCAGAACCCCCTAGCGGCCACCCCATCTCCTAACCGGGCTGCTGTGGTGGACTCCATGTCCCATGGAGCCACGGGGGAGATTGAGGAGGAATCCACTGCCAGGGAGACTGCCCCCAAGCGCCCCGGGGAAGGCATTGCAATGTCCATAATGCGGCAGAGGCGTCCCAGCCGGGCATGGGATCCGGCTGTCCGTCACATGGCCCCTCCCTCAGATGAGGCTTGTGGGGCTCATCGGCCTGCCCCGCGTGGGCCAGTCTTCTCCAGGACGGGGAGTCGGCATTCCTGGTTCCGCGGCTGAGCCCTGTCAAAACAGAATAAACAGGTCTGGGGGCGTTGCCCCGACGTCCCTCGGTACAAGCCCGCCAGACATGGCCACCGCGGCCACAGTTATAACACCGCCGACCCCCTCCAGTACGGCCCCTCTGCATGCGGAAGCAGGTAGGGAACACCTGCCCCTTCGCCCCCTCCGAGGAGGGCTTGTGACGGTTCCGCCCCTCTGCAGTGCAGCCCTCCTTCGGGTCCAAGCCGTCAGGCATACACTGCACTAAATAGGGGGTTTCCGGTTTCCTCTTCCGGTTCCCCTTTTTCCTCTGGGACGCACTGGCGGTCTGAGTCCCCCTATGAGAAAAGGAGGGACCCCGCACCGCCTGCGTCCCTTTAGACTGCCGCAAGACCGGCGCTGGCGGTTGGGGCGGGGTAGTTTGGCAGCCGGTTTCCACCTGCTGCCTCACCGCACACTCGTCCACCTTGCTGTCAGTCATAACAGCAGCCTCTTGTGTGGTGGGCGGGTCCGCCTGACAGGCAGTATTGACCAACGCTGTTGCCGATGCGTCCCGCCCCCTTTTCTCTGCGGTGCCGGCTTCACTTACCTGCACCGCTTTGTCCTGCCGGTGGGAGGCTGGCCACCTGCCGTCATGAAGCCATTCAGACAGGGCCCCGCACGGAATACCGAGCTTCTTCTCCAGCCCCTCCTTCGCTTCCCGCAGGACCTGAAAAACTTGCAAAAGGGACTGTAGGGCGAGGACAACAGAGTTCACCTCCCCTACAGCCCAGGAAATATTAATAGTGGTGGCTGGCGGTGGATTTGGGCTCTCCGTGTCACCCTCCGCCGGCCACGTGCCAACAAGACCCTGTGGATCCCCCACGGGCCCCTTTGGGTAGTCTGGAGGAGAGGGAAGGGCGTCCGTCATCCCCGCCTGCCGATCCTCCTCGCCGGGTGATTGACACACGTCCCCCCCCTACCGTTTACCTGCTTCTTGAAGCTGCTCCGGCTCTCCTTGCCGGGGCACCACGCTGGGGAGCTCGTCCGGGCTTTCCTCCGCCAGCCACTGGCTCAGGCCGAAGGGAAGACACAGCTCCGCCTCGTTCTCTCGAGCTGGCCGCCCGTCCGCCATGGACACTCGTCCCCCTGCCCGCACCAGGTGCTTCGCCCCTCGGCGTCCAGGAGGTAGGATGACCCGCAGGCGGAAAAACATACCCGCAACCCGTCACCTACTTCCGGTTGCAACCCGTGCGCCGGACTAGCGTGGCGGCGTCTGCCAGTTGGCCTCTGTGTCCGCCCAGCTTTTTTCTTCCCCATGACAAAGGCGGCTTCGGTTGGGTTCTCCTGCGCTGGGTGGCGCGTGCCTGCTTGCGGCCCCTGCCACGTGTGCGCGCTTCTCACCTTCCTCGCGCTGTACCTCGTGTGCTGTGTAGACCTGACTACTTGCCTGTAGCTGCATCGGGATCCGGCTGTCCGTCACACTATATAGTAATAACAGTAATTTTATTATTATATAGGAGCTTACCTGTCTGCCTATCATATAGTGCCTTTCCTTCCTATCTATATATCTGTCCCCTTAGCTGTTTTTTATATATCTATTATACAGTGCCTTCTCTGCCTGTCTGTCTGTCTGATTGCATATAGCGCTGAACTTACTGCTCTGTACTATTCTGTCCTCTGCATGTCCTGGAGTACAAAAGAAACGCCACCATACAGCAACATGTGCGAACTGGCAAGATCGAGGAAAAAACACGCGGTCACTGATTACAAACTGCAAGATGAATGAAAGAGACAATATATATAAAAACATCATCGCACTAATGCAATATTATTTGAAAACGAACAGCATCAGATCAGGTTTGAATATGCGCCCGATCTGACGCTGTTCGTTTTCAAATAATATTGCATGTACTGAACTATTTTAGAATAAAAACATACATTTGATTTCAGTCGGTCTGTAAGTGTAAATGCATGATAATTGTAAAGGTTAGCTTTTTTTTTTTTAATTCAGTTCCATTCTCTCAGTCGCGTTCACGATCCACCCCCCACAATCTGACAATGCTGTTTTCACATAAAGACGCGCTATAACTCAAATGTGATTTATTTGGAGACGCGCTATAGTTTGAATGTTATTTATATAGGGAAGAAAGTACAATGTCAGGTGCTCATTCAGTGTAATAAGAACCATAGCACAGAGAGATGTGTACACTGCAACAAGTACACATGTCGTTAATGTAGGAAGGGTGTGTGGGAATTGTTAATATTTGAATGTGATGATTTTATATAGCACGGATCGGAAATCAGCAGGTCTTCGCATTGCACCACGCAAGCTGTCGTATCAACCGCCTACTGTAACTTGCTTTATTTTTTCTTCACTTATAGTCTAGAATAAAAGTGCACATATTTTGTTATACTTGTACACCAACATATGTTCCTGTGTTTGAACGACACGGGCATGCTCAAAAAAATAGACGTGTAATGCCACGAAAAGTGCACGCAGGCACTTCAGTTCGCAAGCATTGGTACGAGAATGCAGTCACAAGTACGTGAATAAAAAAAAAAAAAAAATCTAACCTTTACAAGTATCATAAATTACACCGGCTGTTACACACTGAAATCAAATGCATGTTTTTATTCTAAAATAGTAAGAATAAGAGCAGTTTACTTCTCAAAACTGAATCGTGTGGGATCGAACTCATGACCTTTTGAATATTAGTCAGCGGTTGATATCATTACGCTACCATGGCAGCGGTAGTACATATGTGTCAATGTGGCATGCTAAGGCAGCTTTTTTCTGCAGTTATATTTTTGAATAAAAGCATACTTGTTCTGCAGAGGGGACTGGGCGGTCTCTTGGTCTGGAATCCCTACAGATTTTATTTTTTTTCTCCAGCCTCTGGAGTTTTTTCTGTCCACCCTGGCCATCGGACCTTACTTATTCTATGTTAATTAATGTTGACTTATTTTTATTTTTTTGTGTCTTCTATTTTTCTATTCTTCATTTTGTAAAATGAGGAAAATGTGCTATATAAATAAATGTTGTTGTTATATTTGTACCTTTTGTGAAAGTGTTTGATATTTGGACTTCAGGCTTCATACATTATATAGTTTATGTTTATGTTTTGTCATTTACTACTACAATATGAAAAAAATTTCTGTTTTAAAAATGTGTTTACACGGATTACTGTAGAAACGGAACACACATGAAATGCGTGTATTCCAAATAATGATCTATTATTTCCACTCTAAAACTCCACTTCACTCCCAGATAATCAATCAAGGCATGAGCTGGGAGAAGTTTGTGCATGTTCTAAGTCGTTGGGGGGGGTGGAATAGCCAGCTACTTGCAGCTTTTCTTTTATCAGCACATTTAGATTAACAAAAGACACTGGTGGAGAGGTGAGAACGGTTTTAAGAAGTGATTTAAGGTGGGACAGACCTACAAGTTTTTTGTAGGCTCTGGTAATTCTATTGTTAATGCTTTGAAAACGAATGTATTTCATTTTTTTTAAAAAGCAAAAAGACTTGCATTATCTCCTTAAAGGCAATACAATGTAATATTAATTAATGTGTACGTATGACAGAAAACATCTACAATCTACATGAAGAGAATAAACAGTTACGAAAAGCTCACATTGATGTGCACGCTCAACTCCAAGATATGAAGGTAAATTATTTTTGTTTTACAGAAATAAAATTGTGTTTGTGTACATATGTATACATATGTACTCTGCGTGTGTGTGTGTGTGTGTGGATGGATAAATTCTGTTCTCTCATTACAGTGTAATATGGAAGCAAAGGTCTGTGATGTACGTATTTGTAGCTAGAGCTCCACAAAGCTCCACAAAGAAAAAAAAAATGAGTTGCATATCTTAAAATAGTTTCTTATTCCTGAGCTTTCCACAACCTACCAGGTGTCATCATCAGAGGAAAAATATATAAAGTGTGTGTGTGTTTAAATTGTATATCATGGACTGAAGTAAATGACATAATAAAGTAAAAATAGTAATTTGTTAAATTTAGGATTTACTTGTATTTCATGATATATTTTCAAAGCTATTCTTTGAATTTTCATAGCTATTATTCTTTAAGAGGGCAGCCATTATGTGCACATTTCAATGGTCTGATTTAACTTCACAAATGAAAATAACATGTAATCATTGGCATATTTTAACCTGCATATTAATGTTCTTTGTTGTGTTATTTTTGTTTGTTCATTTTTAAAAAAAGTCGCTATAGATAAATTTTTTGTAGCACATTAATGGACTTTAGTTAAAGAAAACCATCATTTACTGATGCCTACTATAACAAGACACGAAATTCCTCTATTTTACTTCTTCCTGAAAAGGGTAAGCTCTAGGATACATTCACCATGTTGGACCACTGGTAATTTCTCTTTACATGAATTAATTTTTTCAATATAGCAACAGCATAAGGATTTAAAAACTCGACATGATCAACTTGCTGTGACTTTAGAAGACCACAAGAGTGCACTGGCTGCTGCACAGGTCTGAAAAAAAAAATCTGTTTCCCTTCATGTATTGTTAACCAAATAAGGACACAATTCTTTAATGCTTGTTTACTGTGCAATACGTGGTTTTTAAAATGCTGCATAACTGCATGAAGGAGAGGAGAGCATGCTTGCATGTAACTGGAAATTCTCAGAAAGCCATTTTAAATAATAAACTTTTAATTGTATCTGTCTCTCAGTTTGAAGGGAAATATCAATTTATGCTTTCACTGACTCTTGACCTTGTGCTCCATGATGTATTTATTGGAACGAGTGGCATCCCTCTAATATTGCAAAAAATGTGTTATGGCTGAACAGTAGAGCACAAAACCTTTTTCTTTTATGATTTCAACAAACATATGAGCCTTTAAACTAATGTTAAAATGTTATTTCATTTTAAATTTATTATCTCATTTATCTCAAACTCCATTCATAGCAGGTTTCATATATCTGTTGAAAAATATTGTTTGACTTAATTTAATTGGATGGCTAATTTTGCTCTTATTCTAATGCATCAAAAAAGATACAGATTATATATTACTTTTTTTTTTTGCAAAAACAAACTATACTGTCTCTTTTCTTACTTTTTTTGTACAATATTTACAAAGAAGTGTATGCTCCAAGGAACTCACAAGTGGAAATGGTGTTCTTTTACCTACTTCATGGTTAATTTCCTTCATACCTAAATCTCATTATTAATACACACTTTTAAGACAATAGGGAACAAATAAAAGTACTGCTTGTAAGTGTCAAGGGTACTTGTAGCTAAAGCTTACAAATGTCATGTTTAGTGAATGTTGTGACCAAAGCAAGCAGATTTCTAAAATTTGTGACAAACTAAAACCCTTATTGATACTGATAATACAGGCAGAACACATTAATTAGCCCACTAATAAGCCAACATTTTACATTAAAAATTATAAACTACTACTCATTTTAATAAAATCCATTTAACACTATATCTTGAGTGCTCTGTACACTTTTTGTGTTTTTACTGTAGGCAGTCTTCCATTCCTTTTTCTCAAGTTTTTTCTTTTTTTTTTTTTAAAACAACCTTTTAAAAGATCTTAATACCTGAATTACATTTGTTTTTTTACCTTTAGTAATTTGAAACAGGTTGCTGAAGCAAACAAAATTGTCTTGCATATACCTGGTACATTTAGAAAACTGTGGGAAGGAAAAAGCAAAATGTTTTTGCAGCATCAGTGGTTCCATATGAAGGTTGGCTCATAGCATTGAATAGTACTCCCCTAAGCACAGCCTTATGAATGGACAGGACCAGGTGTTGACTGTATGTTTATGTGATGTATGAATGCAAGTTTCTATTGATTTTGTTTTTGGCAGGTGGAATTTTTCATTAGGTGCTGTATATAATTGCTAAGTTATTTGAAGTCAATTTACATTTTCAGTGATGTTCTTACTTCTCAGCCACCTTGCACATGTTTTATCTGAGGAACAGCAAAATGAACAGATTGTGACTGTGCTTTTGCAACTTCCATCATTTTTTTAAAAAAATTCTTTGTCGCAGCTATAAGTAAATCCAAATTAAGAGACAGATAACTTGGAATGCTCAAGCTCTGACTGAACCAACTATATTTTGTTCTCTTTATTGACAGTTCAGTTTCCAATGGTGCTGCATGCTTGCTTTGACAGAGGATCAGGATGTAACCTTGCTGTTTGCACCCGCTGCCGAAGACTTCTACTAACATTCTGACTAACGCTGTTAGTTTATTGCATGCCTGTGTTTCACCTTGGGAGATCTCTGGGTTGTCTTTGACTTTTTTTTTTCTCTGAAGTATATACATAAATTTAAAAAATATTATAATTGTTTTTGACATGATCATGTATTCATTATAGCAATTGTCTCAGTTCTATTATGTACTGATTATAAATGGTATCCATAAAATTTTAAAAATCATGCTAAGCATAAGCTAGGAAGTCTATCATCACCGATATTTTGTAGATAATGTAACCTCTTGAATATCAATAACCTTTTTCAGTTCGATAAAACTTACCTCAGAGTTCTTCCCCCAGATCATCTTTTCTAGTGCTACATTCTCAGCATTACGTTTTGTCAGATGCTTTCATTAGACTTTTTCGTTCTATTTTTCATCTATTAGTGTCTTTTTTAATTTTTGCTTGTCTACACAATCAAGTGTCTAGTTGTTTTTTATTCATAATATAAATCTGCAAATATTTCTAATAAGATAAAACTAATTTATTTTATATTTATAACCAATAACATTTCATCACTTGCTTTACAAGTAATATTTTACATAATTTATTGTTATATGGGCTGACATGGTGACGCACTACTTAGTGCCATTATGAAGCCTGGGTTACCCTAATCATTTTGTATGTGGAACTTACACGTTCTTCCTGTGTAGGGTTTTCTCCCCCTTAAGACATGCATTTTAGACTGATCACAGATTCTATATAAGCATTAAAATGCACTGGCACTCTGTCAGGGTCTGTTTCTGGTTTCGTACAACCCTAAATTCAATTGAGTGCACGTGAAAATATAGGTAAAATTCAATTACAACGAACTGCAAGGGACCTAAAAAATATTTCGTTGTAATGAGAATCTATATTGTTGCTATAGTGCTTTCTTTAACTTGCATCCAGGCATTTGCAATCATTTCAATAACTTATTTTGCATTAATTTTAATCTTTTCCTGTCTACAAGATATGTTGACGAGAATTTTTCTCTGCATTTCCTTGCGATAATACACTTTCAGGGTGCGAATGATGCCCAAATCCAATGGCTGAAACACTGCTGTGCAATTGGGTGGGAGGAATTCAACTCAAACATTATCTAAATGTGGAATCATGTTGTGGGCAGCACAGTTATCAATCAGAAGCTGAATCATCCTTTTCTTTTTCTTCATATTGTGAGGTTTCCGAACTCTTTTGGGATCCTTCTACCCCCTCACCCCCCAACGGGAACGTCATGCTGAAGTGCGTCTGTGGAAGATTGTTTGTTTGTCCGTTGCCAGGGCAGGGCAACAGCAGGCTCATAGCACTGCAGTGAAGAGCCCCAGAAGTGAATCCTAAAAGATCGTAGGCGCGCTATAAGTCCTTGTCTTACACCCCAAAACACTAGGTTGAGTGTGAGTACTTCAACAAAACCAGCTTTATTCAGCTTGAAACATGAACAACATGGTTATTTATTGTATAACTTGATCTACCACTCTCCTATACGCTTTCACAGCAGCCAAGCAGGGTTGTGACCAGATTAGTGGCCAAGTAATACTGTTCCCTGCACTTACAATGTTCCTTGTATCACCCATCGAGATCTTTTCTGTTTGCTTCAGTGCCGAGTTGCATCAGAGCTGTGAGCCTGCTGTTGCCTTGGCAACAGATAAACAGTCTTCCACAGATGCGGTGACTGCACTTCGGGACGGTCTTTGGCGTGTTGTCCAGTTGGGGGAGGTACCAAGAGAGTTTGGAAGCCTTACATTTTGTTGAATGAGTACCGCATTAATAGGAATGTTTCTTGAACGAGCATCACTGAACCACATAAAAACGGCTTTTTCGGCGTCCTTAAATGCAGCATTTCGTATGCATTTGCAACCCTAGATTTTTTCTTCTTTTTTTGCTCGTCTTTCAAGGAAGTTGACAGTGTCGATGGCAAAATTCCGAATTCACTGGTAACATCTTTTTTTCTTTTTGTCACAATCGAAAGCTGCAAAAATTTGAAGTTTTTTTTCTAATATGAACTGTGTGGCGACTGACCTAGACACAGACAGGCGGACACCGATGGTTCACCAACCAACACACATTTATTTATAAGTTCCATATTTACAAATGCACACAACCCCAGTACTCCCGTACCAAATCACCCTTCAAGTCCAGGTCTTCCTCAATTATGCCTTTCCTTCACTGCCTCCATTCCTCTCCTTCAGGCTTCGTCCTCTTCCAGCCGACCCCAGCTTGTGAATGGAGGGAGGAGGCCCCTTTTATATTCACCCGGACATGCTCCAGGTGACTCTCAACGAATGTCTTCCAGCGTCCTTGGTAATCGTTCCCCCAGCACCTCCGGGTATGGCAGAAGTGCTGATGTCCAGGGCTCTTCAGGCATTTGGGGGGTCCTCTGGCGGTGATCATGGGCCCCCATAGGGTCGAGCTTCGATGCTTCTCTTCCGTGGTCCCCATAGCCACCAGGGAGGTCACCCCCTTTGTGGTCCAGAGGAGGCGTAATCCCTCCTTCGGTCCTTCCGGGCATCCCAGCTGGGTACCGCCCCCAGCCGCTCGCCACAACTGTTATCGTTTTTTCGTTTCTGTCATTTCTATAGGAGGGTGACAATGAGTTATATTCCAATGGATATTTTTCAAATGTTGACAAGCAATAAGCAAAAGGTATCAATGAAAACCACCGAAATCAAAAACAGTAAAAAAAACAGTATAAGGAAATTTCAAAGAAAGAAAAAAAAAAATGACAGTGTTTCTGTTTGGGGATCGTAGTGCACAACTGAGGTGATACCACAGAACTGCCCTGTAGATGATTCATTCAGGCATTTCAAGGTCTTTTGGGCACTTCGTTATAATGAAAGTATCTGCAGAATGTATTTCGTAGTAACGAGATTTCTATAAACTTGTGTCATATGGGTAAACTGTTCGGACCATAAAAATACTTCATTTATAATGAAAATTTCGTTGCAACAGAATTTTACCTGTATGTTCTTGTAAATTGGAAAATAAAAAAAATATATTTTAAATTTATAATAAAGATAATGTGTAAATACAGTGTCAAATTCCATTTGAATCAACAAATTTTTTAATTCTACAATCCAACATTAACACCTTTTTTATTTTTTTGTAACAAAGTATTCCTTTACACTATGAATCTTATACATCATTGTTGATTAATGAACTGTCTTCTGTAGGGTAAATATTTACTTTTAATTAAAAACACTCTAGTTAAAAACGTTTTATATAACTTACAAGTACAATTTTCTCTTGGAAGTTTTATTTAATACACCACAGAGGAATACATTTGAATAACAAATAAAAGCCTCCATGTGGATACATTTTTGTAATATTTGAGTTTTCTTTTATAAAGTATACCTAAACTACTTTAATTCTTAGCTATGCTGTCTTTATGTTGATGTGGTTCATTTTATTGTAGATACAGCTGGGTGAATTCAAACAACTTAAAGACACACTGAATAAAATTCCAAGTTTTAGAAATCCAGAGCACGGTGATCATTTGGACACTAATGAAGCTAAGGAAAAAATCATAACTGATGAACATCGAAGAATTGCCGAGGAAGGAAGACATGACACTGAAACTCCTCAGGTGTCCTTTCAACTTTAATGTTATAAATGAAGTCATTACAAACGTTTTAAAGACTAGCAAGTTATATAAGGGAGCCTTCTATGATATATTAAAAGCTATCAATCATCTTAAGATGCTGTTTTGTTTAATGTTGTACTTTCAGTTTTGCTGCACTATGATCACTAAACCAGGTTTTCCTTTTAAGTTGTTTTTGTTATGTAAACCTATTCATGATATCTTTCTTCAAAACACTGAGTCTTGAAAGATGGAATATTTGTGTTGTGTTTCCTGAGAGTAATGCAGAGGGAGTAGAACTTAAGGATGTCCATATTCTATAGGGATTCATTTTTTTCTCTGTCTTGGTATTGCAGTGGTGTTTATTATATTGAGCAAACATCTTGATTACCCCAGACTGACAAGGACATTCATGCATTCCCATGAAAATGTTCTAATTTTAGCTGCTTCAGGTTTCAATGGCACCACCACTTGTGGTTTTATAATTGAGACTACTCTTATTTGACAACAGTATTTTTCCATTTTATCCTGCACTGTAATTTTATATGTAGTATTTAAATAATAGAGAACACCATTTGATATAAATAATGTTTGGTCTTTCTCATCATTTGTTTATTCTCTCATTGTTTTATTATCTCCAAAGGTTCTTGTGGACCATCAAAAACATTCCCAGTCACTGAACAGGGCTGAACAAGCAAATGACTACCAGAAACATATGGAGGAACCAGAAGTCCACGATAACCTACATCAGAATGAGCAAAACTCTCCCAAAGAGAAAATGAAAGACCAGATCAGAGGACAAGAAGCTCCAAAAGTAGAGGAAGAGCAACGTCAGGAGCTGGCAGAGGAAGAAATGGAGCAAGCTGGGCAGGCAGAACATCTGGAAGAAGAAACTGAGCAGCACCAAGAGGGAGAGGAGGATAATGAGCTGGAGGCACAAGAGCACAAGCCACACCTGAAAGAAATGCATGGGCCTATCCCTAAAACAGAATCTCCTCATGATGATAACAATGAAATTGAAGAAAAAGAAACAGTGAAGGTACAAAATCTGTAAAATTAAAAAATTTGGACGTGAATGTCAGTAGGCAATGCCCCCTAGGAACCAAGTTATCTGGACTATTCTAAAGCTTTTCAGTAATTATTTACTGCTCTGATGCTGATCTTTCTAAACATAAAACAGGTCATTATGATGGCAATTGACGAGAAGAATTCAAAATTAATTGCAGAATTACGGTATTTGAAGGTTCCTCTAGAGTGCATCTTTCTCTTGTATGATTTGGCTCAAAAACTAATCAGCACATCGTTATCTCATAAAAGGCTTAAGTTTAGAGTTTGGTATTTTTCCATCTAGCCATTTTAGCTCTAGACCATCCTCAAAAAACTATTACACAGACCCATCATTAAGATATTGATGTTTTTGGTATCGGGAGATCTGTCAGAAACCGGAGATCGAAATTTTTAATGAATCTAAAGCTTTTGCTCCTTCCCTATAGACAATGGGTTATGGTTGTGGAAGAGCACAAAGCAAAAAGCTAACATGTAATTGAGAAAAAAGACACATTTTCTGAGGAGTTTACTTGGTTAAATTATTGCACAGGTGTTACAGTATAAACATTTTTTTCAAGGTGAAACCATCTCAAAATACTTTGCATTATGTTGTGTACAGTGTGTAATGCATTAATGCTGTTCATAGGTGAAAAACAGAGCTTTATAAAGTAACTTTTTAATAATGATGCTGTTACATCATCAGTGTTATTGAAGATAACACTGTAACTCTTCTGTGCATTATAATTAAGTTTCTCATATTTTGTGTTTAGGGCAATTGTTAAAGAATGCATTGTGAAAAATACACCTTGTTTAAATTTTACATCTTTTGATTAGCTTTTCCATTTCTTCAGAAAAGTATAGCTGTGTTCATGATAAATGTAACGAGTATAAGGCACTTGATCAAGAGAAAAAGGGAGTAATGAGTACATGAAATAAGTATAAGAATAATCTTTCTGGAAGTGTAAAATAATAAGTTACATCTTCAGAATGGTAAGTTGTGGGTATGAGATGCTAAGTAGAAAGATAAAGCAATGTTTGTTTTTACAAAATGTCATAATGGGAAGATTATTATTTTCTCATGAATCGCTGCTGTTCTGATCAGAAAGCAAATAAAGAGATATTTTTGACTGGTAAAGTAAGTTAGAATACTGCTAGAAAAGTGTTTTTTTTCTGTTTCCAGTTAAGAATGATATTCATGTACAGGGTGGTCCAGATCTGATTATGCAATTTTAATTACGCTATAACTTATTAAGTTTATTATACAGAGAATTCACAAAAAATTATTTTTGTTGCTAATAGATGGCTGCACCTGCCCTGCATTCCAAAATGGCGGGGAGACAGTTGTCAGTCGAATAGCAAATCTTTTGTCTTGTATTGTTTTCTTAGATCAGGACCACCCTATAGGTGTTTTGGTACTCCCAACTTGATATCATTTATTAGCAGTACAAATGCATATTTCTGCTGTTTAAATTGTTATTAAAGATGAAAGTAATTAGCAGGAAGAAACACTAACAAAGCTAAATTATGAGGTTGTTTAATTCTCCGTTATAGAAGATTTGAAATAATTTATTCAATTAATGAAAAAAGACTAATAATGGTTGAGTTTGTGAATGTGAATCTATAATACTCACAAAACATGTGCAATTTTGATATTTGATTATTCAATCATTCCAGTGTTTAGTTGGAAATCCTTAAGGACTTGGTTTAAAATAAATAAATAAAATGCACAAAGACATGATCAGGATTTTGTGGCTATCATTAGTTACTGTATCATCACAAAAATAGATTTATGTTGCCCTCTACTGGTAGTCATGTATTCAACTGATTTCTAAAACATTGCTATACTGTCTTTAAAAAAACAAATTATGAAATAAATAATATACATAGGTATATTGTATCTTTTTTTAAAAACATTTTATTAGAAGCAATAAATAGGAACTGACGGTAATTAAAATAATTTCATAACCTGTAGAAATCTAACATTTAATGTTTCATTTTCTTTTTGTTGTATATTCAGAAACGATTACCATTTATGTTTTAGGAGCAGCTCCATGGTCAACCTCATTTGAAATCTGCTTTTGAGGAACAGCTAGAGCAGCAGCGCCTGGCAGCAGAGAGAGCAGAAGAGGCCCGGAGACTTAGGGAGCACCAAGAAAACCTCCATCGACAGAGGCTTAGAGAGCATGCCGAAAGACAACAACAGTTAAGAGAAAGAGAGGAGCAGCTTCAGATGGAGGCAGAACACAAGGAGCGTATCTTCAGGCAACAGCAGCAAATCAGGTTATTTATTTATTTATTATACTCCTTTCCATGATAAAAAAAAATGCAACTTATGTAGACATTTATTCTATACAACTGTAATCTTTAAAACTGTTCAAGGTGAATGAAAGCAGAGTTTTAACACTAGAAAATGGTATTTTAATATATAGCAGCTTTTTAACTAAAGAGAAATTTGTGGCAATTATGAAACCAAAATTTTAATATTATTATACAGTTTATTTGCATAAATTACAGTTCCAGCAGTAGAATGACAGCCACATTTGCCAAAGGTAAAACATTTTTATGCACTCTTACAGAACCATACTATTATATTTTTACTTTCGGTATTATGCCAGAGAAGAACATTTTGAGTAGCAAATGTATGAAAATAAAGTGAGAGATGAGCAAAATTATCAGAAGCTAGACAAAGTAATTAGTTCTCCTCTGCGGGATCAGGCTTAACATGTAACGTGCTTGTCACATGATGCTTGGAACCTTTAACACTGGGCTTTACCATGCTCTTTCTTGCACTCTCCTGGTCTTGCACAGCAGTGATTCCGAGCGGTTGGTGTTCTTCTAATATGAAGATGAGTGCTAAAGCAGGTTGTCTACCCCCATGTTGCAGCTCTTATATGTTTGAGTACTCCAGATTGTACCTGCCTTCCCTTTACAGTAATCAAGTACCTGCATTTTCCTTGGAAACCTGGACTCGCCTTTCTGTCTTACATACAACTCTGGGACCCAAGCTTGACAATACCTGTATAAAAACAAAAAAAAAAAGCTTCTTATATTGCCAAAAATATTTTACTTGAAAATTAAACTTTTTCTTTCAGTGTAAACTGATGCTGTTTCTGGTCTCATTGCACAGAAAACTTTCAGAAGCACTACAATATCCGCACATAACTACCCACGTGGACGCTCATTGTAACACTGACTCAGAATTTGGCTAAACCTATATGATGATGTGCCTACACTCTCTGCTGAGCCTTGCTGAGACTACCCAAGAGCAGAAGTTTTGCAACAGACTGTTACTTTCATTTGGTCTAACAAGAAAGAGAGTGCATGTTGCAGGTTTCCCGGGACTCTGCAATAGTATAGGCGCAAAATTAAGTATTTTTTGTAACGGATTATCATCTTTGGTGGCCATTTTTGATCAAAAAAATGTTCATTATACTGAAATATAATTTCATTACAATTAAATCCATTAAACATGATGTTGCATGAATGTTTGTCCAGGCCAACAAGATGTATTGGTTATTTTGAAAATTTCATTACTTCGGTATTTGCTATAACGGGATCTGACCTGTATGTGTGTTTATATAGCAGCTTCTGAGGCTTTGCCTTGGGCTTCCACACATATATATATATATATATATATATATATATACACACACAGTAATCCGTCCTCGATCGCGGGAGTTGCATTGCAGACTCCACCATGATAGGTGAAAATACGCGAAGAAGTAACCATATGTTTGTATTGTTATTTTTATATATTTTAAGCCCTTAGAAACTTTCCCTCTCTGTTTATAAATATTCTCCGCACAGTTATACAGTAAACCCTTGTTTATCGCAGTTAATCCGTTCCAGACTCTACCGCGATAAATATATTTCCACGAAGTAGTATATATATATATATATATATATATATATATATATATATATATATATATATATACTAGCAGAATACCAGCTACTGGCGGAGAAGTAGTGTGTTAAAGAAGTTATGAAAAGAAAAGCAAACATTTTAAAAATAACGTAAGATGATTGTTAATGTAATTGTTTTGTCATTGATATGAGTGTTGTTGTCATATCTATCTATATATATATATATATATATATATATATATATATATATATATATATATATATATATATATATAAAATAGCTGCGATTGGCAGCTGAGAAGTAAAAAGAAAAGGAAACATTTTAATAATAACGTAACATGATTGACACATATATAAACATATATATATACATATAAACATATATATATATATACACATATATATATACAGTTATATATATATACATACATATACACACATACATATATATACATATACATATATACACATACTGTATATATACACACACACATATATATATACATACTGTATATACAACATATACATATCTACATATATACTGTATATACACATATATATACATATCCACATATATATATATTAGGGGTGGGACTCGATTAAAAAAATTAATCCAATTAATTAGAGGCTGTGTAAGAATTAATCTTGATTAATCGTATGTAATCGCACACGTAAATTTGCCCCAAATCGCAAATTTTTTTTTATTTAAAACGGTTTTAGTGGGCGACAGAATCAAATAATAGACATGGACATGAATATTGTAAACTGAAGCTGTTTTAATTTCTGAAAAAAAAGCTTTTAAACTGCATTTGAATTCAAAACAGAAACAAAAATATCATCCCTGGTTAAAATTGGGCAGACTTAAAAATAAAGTGGTAGTTTAAGTACTTTAAGTACATTTTCAGAATAGTATTGTCTTTAAATAATAATAACCAAAATTTCACCATAAAGTGCAGTTTTTCTTCTTAAAAAATAAGTCAGAAACATAAAAGGTAATTTGACCAGCTTATCTTTAAACTCTGAGTAACATTAGCCAAAATTATTTTGTACATTAGGCTAAAACAGTGTGATCATTGAACATTTTGTAATTAGATGTATTTAGAATTACTAACGGTCACGGAAGTCCAATGATCCCCAGTAAGAGCCACAAAGTCCGCTTTCTGTAATGCATCTAATTTTGCTTGCTTTTCAGTGTGCACAAAACCATGCTTTTATCAAGGCTTCGGGTAGTCGAAATGATCAGTCGTAGGAACGCGCTTTATTCCGACTCTAACATTTTTGTAGCTGTGATGTGTGCATCAGTGTAATGGATGTACCAGGAAATCATGCATTGACAAAAGTTCCCGCTTGCTTGGAATTGAAAGTGTGATTAAATCGTTATTTTTAACGCGTTATGGAGTACATGCATCGAAGCTTCTCAACTGTGCTTGTGCTAAGAAAGGGAAAATTTTAAAAATAACGTAACATGATTCTCGTTAACCTAATATTTTTCATACGTCCCAAACCAAGGAGATGGGAAGGTAAAATGAATCGGTAGCGCGACATAGTCAGTACATCCCTCTCGGGAATCGAACCTCGAATGTCGGCGTTAGAGGCTTAAGACTCTACAATTGCGCCACCGCTTGTCTATGCTAAAGTATGTATTGTAGATCG